>NW_013668518.1:12076-31608 GCF_000517525.1 Limulus polyphemus | reverse complement strand
ATTGAAGACCCATGCATACTAGGGTTGGACTACTTACTACCGAGGAAGTGTGTAATTAATTTTGATAAAATGACGATTGGGAACAACAAAGGCCAAATTCCAGTAAGTGTCAAAAGAGAGGTTGAACTAACCAGGTGCCATCAAGCTGAAGTCAAAGTGACTGAAGGAGATGGTGAAGTGGAATCAGGTATAGATATTAAAGCAGAGCAGGAGAAAGATCAAGATTTGAAGCCAATAATTGATTTTCTAAAAGCAAGTGTTTTGCGCCCTGCTTGGGAGACGGTGTCTAGCTTAAGCCCTGTGACAAAGAACTACTGGGCACAATGGGACCAGTTGAAGCTTGAAGATGGTATTCTTGTTCGGAGATGGGAACTGTAGATAAGAAAGTGATGACCTGGCAAACAGTAATACCGAAAAAGTTACGGAAAGTTGTGCTGCATAGTGGATCATCTCTCAGACGTGACTTTCCGAATAAAATGTGGTCGGTGAGGTAAGCCAAAGGTGGTGCATGCCAACAGGCTTTGGCATTACCACGGTTCAGGACATTTCAGTTAGGATGAAGTGAACAACAGAACAAAAGATGCTGCTGAAGACGTGTCACCTGGAAAAGCCACTGTCAAAGAAGAAACTCTAATCGGTTTTGAGAAGGGAAACAGTGAAGCCCTTGATGAAGTTACTACCACTGATGGGACTATTAGCGATAATAGGACATTTCCTGATGGAGCAGATGAACTTTACGTGAAGCAGATTGAGGAACTTGTCAAACGTTCTACCGGTTGCTAGAATGGCGCTCTTATAGTATATAAGCCGGCAAATAAAGTGACAGCAACAATTGAATAGCAGACAGAAAGATTGAAGATATAGACGGACAATTGAGTCAAGCGCGGTAGTAAGTAAAGTGCGTGAATTGTTCGTTGAGAATTATATCGTGTGTTTAAGTTAAAGGGACTGTGGAAATTAAGTGTATTGAAAAGTTGAATTGAGAAAGAATAAACTAGTTTTATTTGAGAAAGGACTTGTATCGCTAAGTTCTTCAGAATCAATTTTTTACGATTAATTAACTAATGACCAGAGACATAACAATGTAATAGGCTTAACATAATGTCTTATGACAAGTATAATTATTGAATGACATAATGAATCTGTTTGTGCCTATCAACAGTCACAGTAATATCAGTTGTATGTAAATTTCCAACTCTGTTTGTTCAGATGCATCCTACATTTACAGTGGTTCCCTAACAACTTCACTGTAAATGTTGAACATTGACTATGATACTGTTTTCCTCTATGCTGTCAAACAAACTATTGCTGGTTGTTGCCAAACAATTTGAATTTGGATTCATCTTTAAAGAACACCCTCCTCTAGCATTGCTTATCCAATTGTTTAAAGTCTGATGTCTATTTCAGTCTTACAGCTAATCCATTGGAAGGATCTATACTGGATTGTGATGTATCATGTAAAGAACATAGCTGAAGCTAATTAACATCACTAAGAGATTAGGCTTTCTGCCTCAACCATACTATTATAACTGGCATTAGTTTCATATACCATCGATCATCAGAGTTTCCTTATAGCTTCTACAGAAATGTGAAATTTTAGCTCAATCTGTTGCATGAAATGGCCTTCACTATGTGTCTTTCCTGTCTTAGGAATCATGAGTGCATTCGCCACACTAATGGTGGGAATAATATGATTGGCTGTACTTTTATAGGCATTATGCTGGTGTGACATGGTCTGAGTGGTTGAATGATAGTTAATCACAATGGAAAATATCAACATGTGACCATGCTGTAATGCAGTTAATTTTCATACAACAGATGAAAGTAATCCCATTTTATACCAAGTTTGTTCACTGTGTTTGTAATCCATTAGTTCACCATTGGATAATTTCTGTCATTTAGTTAACATAAGGTTTTATTTTTTAGTATCTTGTATTCTAAAGTAATGATAATGAATACAATGACTTTCACAAGGTTTCAAGTATTGTGGTTTAACTTCATTATACATTATGTTTGAACCAAATTAATGTCTTTAGAACTCAGCATGGTAATTTTTATAATTTTGTTATTCATGAGACATATATGTTGATATTTTTTAATTCTGTTTGTTACTACATTAACAAATTAAATGACTACTTGATAATATGTGATGCATAAAGTAAAGTGAAATATTTTGTTTCATTACACTTTACAAGAAATTATAAGTCACTGTTTGGTTATTTGGTATTTTAATACCTTGTGTTAAATGAGTCTTTGTCTTTCATCACTATGATAATGATCCATTATTTTTCAGCCAACTTCACAGAACTTCTATTCTCAATTCATGGAATGCTATTTAAAAATTAATAACTGATGTATAGAAGCAGTTAAGCATTTTCAAGTAAAATTCATCCAAAGTTTTAGTTATTCATATACATGTAATAGTTTCTTATATAAACACTTTTTAACAGTTACAGAACATTGCATCAAGTATACTTTCAATAGAATTAAAAAAAAATTTAAACATTAATGTTGTACATAGTGTTTGTCACTATTATAATATCATCTTTATGGCATTTTATTAACAGTGAAAAATAAATTAATCTTGTAACTTTTTTTCTGTAATTGTAACAAAATTAATCTGCCAGAGGTTTAACAGTAAGTTTACAGACTTACAAAATTAAAATCTTGGATTTTCTACCCCACTGTGAGCAAAGTGTATATAGCCTATTATGTAGCTTTGTGTTAAAGCAACAACAACAACAATATAAGATTAAACTCTTATTCTTGACATTGGTGGTTTGTTTGTGATAACAATTACTATAACACTTTACTTCTTTTTTTTAACAAGTTTTTGTTATTGTTGTTATTATTACTGCATATCAAAGTTCTTCATAATTAAACACAGTACAAGTTTTCATTAATTCATAATGAAAGAAGAAATAAACTTAACAGTGAATGTAGGACAGCTAAACACTATTAACCAAAGTAGTGATTTGTCTAGAACAACATTTATAACACAAGCTAACCAAAATAAAAAATTTTAGGATGTTTATGATGTAAAAAAGATAAGCAATATTAAACAACAATAAAGTGAAACACATACACAGTTTAAAAAGAAATTGTTAATGCTTTTGAAAAACTGAAAATTTGTCCTAGATTTTCAAGTCTGTTCTTGATCCTGGATAGCCAGAAAAGTTTTTCCTTACTGTTTATATTCTTCATTTTATTTTATTAAAAAAAATTAGTTGTGTTTTAAATATCCATAAATTTTTCTTTTAATTAGTTTTTATTCTACCTTTTCTCTTTCCTTTTTATTTGTAGCAAATAATTATTCTAGTTGTAGTTGTTAACTAACTTCCATCTACTTGTAAGCTTACTTCCCTTTTTATTTGTTATTTATAATCTGGCTTGTAACTTTTACATTCTCAGGTAATTATCTGAAAGGATCTTCATTTATTACTTTCTTAAGAAAGGGGGTGGATTTTTATTGTATGAGTTTGAATGAAGTTTTTGTTTTACAGCATTGTTTCCTATTGCTTCCATGGAACCAAGTGAAACAGAGACTGATAATTGGTTCAATGACTCAGATTTTGCTGTAGGAAAAACTATACAAATATATGGACGAAATTTCCTGCTATATGATTGTGATGAGTTTACCAAGAATTATTACAAGGCCAAATTTGGTATAGAAGATTTTCATCCTATTGACATTAAGACTGAGCCCGTTACTTTAAAAAAAATTGTAAGTAATAAAATATAACTTTTGGATTTAATTAAGTTGAAACTTCAAAATTAATTTTTACAAACAATCCAGATATGAACATTTTAAAGATATTTGCTATTTAGGAGGCATTCAGCATTGAATGAAATATTGGATTTCTGTAATCTAACTATGATCGAGAATAAAACCAAAGGATACTGCTACAAGTATAATTAGTCAACTAAGATTTAAGAATGTGTTAAAATTCAACTGTTAATCATACCACTTTTTTCAATATCTTTTTAATAAGATCATCATATAAAACTAGACTTCATTAAATTGATTTCTAACAATTTCTCTTTATAATTAAACTAAAGAAATTTCTAGAAATAATTAGAACTTGTGTTTTTTGTTTGAAAATAGTAAATTTGTTTGTGAAATTGTCTTTTCGCTACAATACATATTTAATTATTTGAACTTTAACACCAAATAACTAAGAAGCTGAGAAGAAAGTAGGTCTTTGTTCCATTTGATATTGTCATCAAAGTGGTTTTCCTTTCTCTTAGGATGCTTGTAAAATTAAAGACTGTAAAATCCAAGTGAGTTATTTTTCATCTAAATATGTTTACTAAAATATTAACCACATGATTGTAAGTGTTGTTTTCATAGAAATGTAACAGAAAATTTAAGTGACCCATACCTACACACACTCTCTCTCAGGAAACTCCACCATACAATGGATTTGGATCACTGGAAGATTCCCTACAATCCTGTTTTTCTTTGGTACCTCAGCCACCAAAAAAAAACATTGTGAAAATGTTACTGAATGATGGAAAAGTTCTCAGATTTGAAGCAGTTTTGGTGCATTTTATTATAAGTTTTTACTCAAGTAGTATGCACTTAAGTTATTTTTCTTCTTCAGCACATACTAAATATATATTCTCAGTTTTCTCTTAACTGTTGTGATATCATATGGCTGAAAAACAGTTATTATAAACTTGCACATTCACTGACCCATTAAAGATAATATTGGACTTTAAATTCCATTACACTTCTGAAACAATTATATTCTAAAAAGGTATTAAGGAGGTATAAAACAGCTTAAATCAGTCTTATTTCTATTTTGGACATATGATTCTTTATACTATAGCACCACCTTAGCTTGTTCTTATTTTGAATAAATTCGAATTATTCTTGTAGACCATGTCAACCAGTTTCTATTTTTGAAAAGCAGTTTAGTCAGTTTCTTTTTTTTTGTGTGTGAATGGGAAGTTTTTACATTTAATATTCTACAATTCTATAAATTATTCAGCTGATTTATTTTTGTTCATACTATATATGAAGCATCTTTGTTGATTTTTTTGGACATATTGTATAAGAATGTTAGCATCTTTCTTGGATAATTCTGTATTTGAAGCATCTTCATCTGTTTTTCTTTGGACATATTGTTTAAGAATCTTAGCATCTTTCTTGGATAATTCTTTCATACCTACATAAAGCATCTTACTTTTTTTCTTGACATACAAGAGTAACTTTTTTAGCATACTAGATTTCTGTATGTTTTAAGTATTATAATCAGTTTTTTGACTTACTAGGATTCCATATTTAATGTATTTTATCCGGGTTCTTTTTTTTTTTTGAAATACAGGATTCTTTGTATAAAGTATCCTAGTCCCTTTCTTTTTTTAGCACACTATGATTCGTTATGCAAAGCATCTTAACCAGTTTCTTTGCCTATGTTTTTGTTTTGTTTTTTTAGACTTTAGAGCACAGATAGGCCATTGTGTAGCTTTGTGCTTAACTACAAACAAACAAATTTTCAGACTTCTTTGGATCTACATGTTATGGTATCCTTAGCCTATTTCATTTTTGGATATACTGGGATTACGTATATGGTAGCAGCATCATAACATGTTTTTTTTTAACATATTATATATCTAGAGTGTCATGAAACTGCTAGGGTTCTGTTTGTATAAATTATTAGCCTATTTCCTTCTTGGATGTACTAGGATTCTGTATCTAAAGGTATTTTATAAGGCATTCTTTATGTTAATACTTTAAACTTATTTGTATTTTGGGAAATTATATGTTTTCTCTTTGTAAACATCAACCAGTAATCATTTGTTATTTTTTGGCTACACTAGAATCTGTACATAAAGTATCTTTCTCTGTTTTTCTTTTGTATGTTAGAATTTTAAACTTTAAAGTATCTTAGCCTATTTCATTTTTTAACATACTGGGATTCTGTAGTTTAAAGCATCCTTTTTTGTTATTGTACATACTATCACAGTTGTGGAAATTAAACCATCTTAGCTAGTTTCTCTTTTGGACATACTTTAATTCTCTCTCTACAAAATATATTTTTGGAAGCAACAAGATTTTGTATTTAAAGCATCTTAGTCTGTGTTTTATAAGGCATTGTTGATGTTGTATTTTAAAGCCATTTAGCCTGTTTCTTTTTTACAGTTTCTAGAATTCTTTAGGGTAAAGTGTTTTAGCCTGTCTATTTATGCTATTCTCAGAATTCTCTATGTTAAAGTATTATAGTCTACTTGTGTTTTTTGACACATTAAGATTTTATGTTAAAATATTTATCTATTTGGACTTAACAGAATTGTGTAGATTAAACATCGTATATTGTTTTCATGTTAGAAATATTTGTATGTATATATAATGTCATATATTAAAGCATTTTTGCCATTTTCGTTTTTTTTTGGTACATACTAACACATTTATCCTTTTTCCTCTTTGGGCCTTTGGACTATGCAAGTAAATCAATTTAGCCACTTCATTTTTGGACCTATTGTGATTTTTGTTTGCGAAGCTTCTTAACCTTTTTCTTTTTGGATACTGTACATTTCTCCATGTTATAACATGTAGTCAGTTTTTTTATAGTTTTTCTTGACAAACTGTATTGTACACATTAAAATATCTTAACCAGTTTTCTGTTTTTAAACACACATTTGAATTTTGCAGGTTAGCCTACTTCTTTTTGAATTGCTAGGATTCCCAATGCAAAATATCTCACACTGTTTCTTTCTTTAGTCATATCAGAACATATTTATACAAAATAATGTTCCAATCACTGCTGTCTTTGTTGTATCCCAGCCAGCCTAAAGAGCTCTGGATTGAGCAAAACATGTCATAATTCTTGAAAATCCCTAAGGGACATGATTAAAAATCTAGTAGGCCTAATACTAATGTCTTGTGACAAATATAATTGTAATCCTACTTACACGATTCTGTTTGTTATGCTTATTAGCCAGTTTTGTTTTTTGTTGGGGGGTCATCGTAAGACTCTGTATGAAAACTATCTTAAATGCAGTTAGTCTGTTTATTTTTTTTGACTAATTGGATAGCACTTTAAGGTATTTTAGCTAGATTCCTTTTTTGAGCATACTTAAATTCTATATGTGTGACATCTAAGCCTGTTCTCATTATTTTGATACACTATGGTTAGGGTGTTTTGACCTGTTTCTTATGTAGGCATGCCGACATTTGGCTATTGAGGCACCAGTCTCTTTGTTGCTGATGTTTTCACATTAGGATTAGCTATGTAGCACTTCTTGGACTGTTTCATTTTTTGGACCTACTAGTATTTGTATAGCGAATTAGCATGTTTTCTTTTATATGTTTGTAGTGTGTATATTAAGATATCTTTACTTTTTTGACATCATAGAAGGTTATTTGTTAAAGCCTTTTACTTTATATTTTTCAATATTATATTTTGTACATTAACTCATCTTAGTTTGTTGCCATTTTGGATATATGATTATGTATGTTAAAGTATCTAAACATTTTTGGATTATAGAATTCTGTATGGCCTATTGACCAAAGTCGCAAGTTTATCATCTCTTATCATCTAGCTGATGACACAATCTCCATCTACGAAAGACCAATTAGGAACTCTGGTTTACTAGGTGGAAAGTTCCTTCGGAGAATGCAGATTGCTAAACCAAATAGCAATCCTAATAGCCCCGAGTACTACAGTATCCAAGATTTCCATTTAGGAGCATCTGTGAGTGCTGCTGGTAGACAATTCATTATAACTAAAGCTGATGATCTTACTCTGAAATATCTAGAAGAACATGAACAAAAATTTAAAGGTAATTTTTAATTATTGAATTGAAACTTTAATGAAAAAGACTAAGGTAGTAAACAAATAGCTAAATGTGTGGTAGATTAGTACTACTGTAACTTAGCATAGTTTAAGAGATTAAATTACAGATATATCTTTATTTTTTATTGTTAACCAGTTACAGATTGCTTAAAAAAATTATCTATTCTGTAGCAAGTTTTACTTTGTAATTTATTTGGAATAATATAAACTAGAGACTAGGTTTTAATCACTTTGTATTTACCTTTTTTTATAGATTTGTTAATTTACTCTGTATTACTGATTTGATTTGTGAATCTTATAGTGAATGGTGTATATTCTGATGGTCAGACACAGAAGAAAGATATTCAATGTGGTACAGATGAAGTAACAAGTCCATAGGGCCTAGTAAATAATTACCTGTGAAAATTTAGTCCTTTTATTACAGGTTGAATTGGACTAGTCTTTTAAAGTAAAAATGCAATTAAAGCTCATAAATTTGCATTTATATTGAACATTTTGTACAAGAAAATACTGAAGCAACAGTTTTTCATTCAAATTACAACACAATTTTGTAGAGGAATTCTTGGATATTTCATGGGTTTCATGATGTGTGACACAACTTTCCAATATATGCCTTCATCATCTTAAATTTCAATAACTTGTGGCCCTCAGAATAAGAGCTCAGTATAGTGTTTGTAATACTTTATAATGTTTGTGTTATAGCATTGTATTATGGATTAGCTTACAAGTTCCTTAATTGTTTGGTCTAATTCTTGCAATCAGATATCTCATGAGTGCATTCACCTTGACCTTTTACTAAATATTTAGCCTTATAAAATTTATAAAAAACTTATTCTACATTTCTAAATTCTTGAGTTAATACCTTTTTTCAGCTGAAAAGTGTTAAGACTTAATATAATTTGTGGAATTTCTCACTTACTGCTGATTATGTCATAATGATCAGTACAGTAGACTTCAGTTTAATATGCACTCTACTCCAACTACCCATATGTACAGCACAAAACAAAGAACAATGTCTGTGGAACATTTTCTTTGTTAAGAGGATTTATCTTGTTATAAACACCAGTAATAATGAAAAACTCCCATATTTACTTTGTAATCTAATTACTGTGCAAAAATTAAAATGAAGAAATTGTCAAAAGTGATTTCTTAGAAAATAAAGAACAATAATAAAATTTCATAAAGTAAGAACTGTTTTTATATATATTGTGAAACTGTAAAAATAAAATTATTTCATGAAATATTTTTCCACTCGTCTTCAGTAGTGACATTGTCTTTAATTTCATAATAATAATCGCTCAATCTGAAAAAATGCAAGTCATCCAGTAGTAGGATATAAATGAATATCAATGATATGATAGAACTTGAGTAATATGTAAAGTGAAGTGTTGGGCTATATGAACAAGTTGGTGCCAAAAGATTAAAGCCTTAGGTAATAAAATATCAGAGAGTCTACAAATAGCTCATTAACTTTTGTTTTAGTACTGTGAAAGCTTACCATTTCTACTTTTTTGAAATTACTGGAACTTCTTGTTCAAGAAATAAAAGATTTACACCACAGATCCAGATTTTGTTGTTTTTTTACACACATGCCAAAGTAAGTACTTAAGAGCTTTGGCTTCTGAAAATGTTTGCTGGTCTCAAATAATTAAAAAAAACGTTAAATATACACTGGTTAAAAGACAAGTATTTGACATATTTTAGTTACTTTCCTCCCCACAAAAAAAGGGGGAATGATGAAATTTACTTCTAATTTCTGTTGAAAAAAACAAGTTCCTTAAGCAGTCAGAATAGAAATAATAGTATGATTGTAATCAGTTTTAGTCAAAATTTTAAAAGGAAAAGCAGTAATAATCTACATGAACTTCCATACTTTAAATAAAAACAAAAACCAAGTTTCTCACCACCACATAAACTGTGAAATTTTGTATTATATTTATACTAATATTATACACTGTGAATTTTCATACTACAGCTACTGATATTACTGAACTTAAATGAACTTAAACAGTCGGTCCTTGTAAGCAATTTCTCCTCGTCGACACTTCTCATCAAATTCTCTCTGCATAAGTAGAAACAGTACAATTCTTAATTTATTTACAAGTATGGGTTTTGAAAAAAAGTGACAAAATTTAGGGATAAATATAAAAAGCTGTTGGTGCCAATCACTTTAATCAATAAGAAACTTTTCCAATAGGAGACCCACCATTTTTACATCCTATACATAGCACATTATATTTGAAGTTAGAACTCATCAACTTATTTTGTAGCTTTGTCAAATCTCAGAAACAAACCTGTATGTGTTCAGCCAATCACTTAGCTCCTATTACATACAAACATACATCTTACAAGTAAGTGGAAGACAGAAGGCAGTTAGTCTATATATAACAAACATAAACGTAACCTTTTTTGTTCACAAACTCATTCTCTGCTAAACTATTCATATAGAGGGAGTATTAAATTAATCTAAGAACAAAACTACAACAAGTTGCAAAGCTTGTACTAGTTTCTGACAATGAAGTCATTATTCCCCATGTTAAATAAAAAAACTTAAAATGTAGTTTTTCCAATCTCCTGTCATGAAAAACATAATAACTTTCTATTTTTTATGTTCCACAAGATATGAAATCAAGTACTTAATTGGGCTAGGCAATTAATGGAATTTGCTAATTGAGTAATTGTCTGACTCTAATTGATTTCGTTCAACTAATCAATTATTTTCACAAGACTTGAAATAACTGATAACAATGATAAACAGAAACCTAATTTTGGTTAGTTCATTATTTTCTTGACATTAATCCACTTCATTCTAATTTCAATTGATCAAAATATTTTACATTACACTAATCCACATAACTGATGCTTATAGGTAATTTGTTATCTTGAATTAATCACACAGATCTAGTGCTTAAACCAGAAATTATTCTAGCAAATCAACAATATCCTTCTTATAATACTATGATGATTCAAAGCTGAGCTTAATATTCTAGATGACTGAAAGGTTTTAGTCATAAAACAAGAACAAAATCTTCACTTTCAAAAGTATCAAGTCAACCAAAAATAAGATGAAATCCATGTGATAAAAAAAACTCGGATTCAGTTCTCAGCAGGAAATTTTCAAATTTTTCTATAGGAATCTACACTTTAGATCAATGTATTAAATTTAATTTACAGTAAAATCTATGTTGTATATAAGTGTGCTTAGTGTTATTGTTATTTCATATACTGTAGTTATTTTATGTCTACATAAAAATAAGACATCACTGACTTCCCTTTTAGTTTGTATCAGACAGATAGAGTGAAAAATAATTATTGACAGAATGCAAGACAACAGTATTCACAACATTTTGTACTATTTAAAAGTTGTTAATATCGAAAATAATATCTAGAAAGCTTATACACTAACAGAAATTTTTTTACTGCAAATTTACTACTTTTTTTGCTTTTCTATATAGGTTTGTGTTCTTCAGTTTTTAAGTTTCCTGTATATTTTATCCAAAATTGTGTATTTTAGCTTCAAAGAAACATGTTTCTTGGTTTGCCTTTGTCATTGATGAAGTGCATTTCAATAACTAAATTTAACACATATATACACACACATTACCTTACCAATCAAATATAGTGCTCTTTTAACAGTGGAATTCATTAATATAATTAAAACAATGAAAAGAAGTAATAAAAATGCTTTCTACACTATTACTAAATGGGTTTATTTTGCAACATTTTGGCCTTAGGCCCACTTCAGGCAAAGCACAAAATACAACTGACTAAGGTGGAGAATCAGTTGTAATTAGAACATAAACACAGGACATGCAGGTGTAGAATGAGAAGATCCGTAATATGAAAAAAATATAAATAACACATTGTTAGCAAAGTATAATACAAAAAGTATAACATATACTGTAAATTACTTATTATTCACGTGGAAATTAACTTTCACTATTTTCATGGTACACATGTTTCCATGAACGATAATTCCAGCAAAATAAAAAGCCTCTATGAGTGATAAATGAAACCCAAACAGATATATACAAGTAAATATTCTTTATTCTTTAGCACATTCATGAAGCACAGCACTATGTAAGTGACATGTACGAGTCAATTAAAAACAACAAGTCTTTTTACACACAACACTCAATGGGAACATGCAAATGATAATCATTGGAAACCTGCTTGATATCCATTTCCACAAAGACATTTTGAGAGGGGTACGTAATGAAGTTGTGACTGTTCATTGTTTGTTATTGCTAGAAAATTGAAAGTAAATTTAATCTGCCAAGCCATTTGAGTAGCTTTTCTCAATACGCAGATAATAGCTTGTAATCCGGAAACAGCAAACACTGAGAAGACGTAGTCAGTGAAGTACCTGCAGAACTTTCAATAAGTGGATTACCAACACGTCAGTTCAGATGCACAGCATGATTGCAAAGGTTTATAGTATGAAAAATGTTGCTTAGAAAAATAGAATGATGTCTAAAAACTATTTTTCTAAATTTATGTAATAACAATTGATGCATTTTCAATTTAATTTTTCCATGAAACTTAAAGCCCATGAAATAAGTTTCAATGTAAGACCCTGAAAGATAATTCCCACAAATATTAAGTAAACTACAGTGTGTGTGTGTCTATACACACACATGCACAAAATACAGATGTTCACACACATTGTATATGTTTATATAGTACATTATTCATATTAAAATGTCATGGTCGTAGTTTCAAGCTCTCGGTGTTGATTATTGGCCACAGTTTCTGTTGTACGTTTAGCCTTGGTTTTTATATGTCAGTTAAAATGTTCTCAGCTATTGCTCAATCAGTTGCATTCTTTGCTCTGTATAAGATCTCTGCCTTTAGTAGGATCTCTGGCAGTTGTTCACCTTTATGAACTGTTGCAAAGTGTGAACCAAGAGGTGTGTTACAGGCAGTGTGAGAAATTTCTTAGGTGTTCAAGAATTCTTTCACAAATAAGACAGTAAGTTTCTCCAATGTACGAAGCTTCACAGATGTTATTGAAGCTTGTATACAACATTTTTAACAGCATATGAGTTTTTTAGACCTGAAGTACACACTTTACAATTTGTATTATGTCCAGGACATTGTTGAAGCTCTAGTGGTAATTTTACTAATAATTCCTTTAATTTTTTCCCAGGTTTCTCTATTAAAAGTGCATCAATATTATTTTGTCTAATTGTTTTGCAAACTTCATGACTAACAACTTTTGAAATAAATGGAACTATAACAAAGGTTTTTCTTCTTTCGTACTTTTAGATTTCTTAATGTTTGGTTTTCTTCAGCATTTTTTTTACCACATTCTTGAGGATAATTATTAGCATGAAGCAAAGTTTTATTTTTGTTGTTACTTCGTTGGCTTGTTGAAAGGTGTTGGATACATATATATATGTTGAGAATAAGCTACTGATTCTTTTAAAACAGTAAAATGGGCAGAAGAAAAGTTGAAAGATACACCACTATGCATTGATTTCCAATATAGTTCACAAGAAAAACTTCCATCATTCTCTATAGTAATCAAAACATGTAGAAGTTAAGATGATTTTGAGTGTGTGAAGTTTCAAGTGAAACTGGATTTCATTGTTTTGGGTATTCAAATGTGTATAAAAAATATTACGTCCTGGATGTAATCAAAATTGTAAAGTATGTAATTCAGGTTTAAAAAACTCATCTACTGTTAAAAACGTTGTATACAAGCTTCAGCGTAACATCTATGAAACTTCATACAATGGAGAAACTTACTTTACTGTTTGTGAAAGAATTCTTTAACACCTAAGAAACTGTTCACTCAAGGGCTGTAACACTCCCCTTGGTTCACACTTCACGACAGTTCATAAAGGTAAACAAATGACAGAGATACCATTAAAAATGGAGATCTTGTACAGAGCAAAGAATGCAACTGATCAAGCAATAGCTGAGAATATTTTAATTGCAATACAAAAACCTAGGCTAAATGTATAATAGAAACCATGGCCAATAATCAACATCGAGAGAGAGAGAGCTTGAAACTATGACCATGACAATCTGCACATGTTCTATTTCCAAATGATTCTCCACCTTAGTCAGTTGTATTTTGTTCTTTGCCTGAAGTAGGCCTAATGCCAAAACGTTGCAAAATAAATCTATTTAGTAAGAGTGTAGAAAGCATTTTTATCTACTTATTTTTGTTGTTTTAATTTATTTAATATACATATATTATATATACATTTATGAACAGAAAAATGTATCAAATATGAAGAAAACAAAAGAAATAATCTAATTATTCTATCATTTCAGATTGTATGTCTATTTCTGAAATTCACTTTAGGATTTATTTTTTGTAAATATAAAAAATTAATAAATAGGGTTACACATGTGGTTATTTTGCATGTTAAAAAAATGATCAGGATAAGCCAAAGCTTTGGATGAGCATTTATACATCCTACACAGTAAATGACTTTGAACAAAAACTTTTTGGCAACATTGGAGATAACAAAAAGGATAATGCATAAAGGAATTATTACTGCTTTATGTTTCACATACTTTATTATTAGTACCACATTTATACTCACCCTTTTTTTGTTCAGAAAATAGCCATATCCTATAATAGGAAAAAGGACAAAACTAAACCACATTATTCCACCCTTTAGAGTGGGACGGAAATGATCATACATGGTGGCACGCATGGACATAAATCTCTGTACACCTGAGTCAAACTGGAATTAGAAACAACAGGGAATCTTAAAGTATGTTACAGATAAAAACTGACATATTTTCATAAAGTAGCAAATACAAGTTCTTTACTGAATCATAAAAAAATGTCATCTGCAAATCATGGTAAGAAGTATTTTATCAGATATTTCATTGATCATCATCTTTTTTTCAGAACAAAACAAAGCACCAACATTTGTATATAAAAAAAAACTATATATAGACAGTTGTGACAATACAGACAACATCTAAATACATTTTTGGTACCACTAACTGAAATAGCAAGTTATTGTCTTACAACATCAATATAATGCACTCAGCTCTATATATATCAACTATTTGGTGGCCAACTACTTAGCTGTTCAACTGAAAGATCTGGCTGGATATTTGGTATCTAGCTGAAATGCTATCTCTAATGATAATTTAATGGTAATTATATGTTTATGTACTCATAATCAATAACAGCAAACATATATTAGTCATGACTTCATGACTCTCATAGGTTTTTACCTCCTGTGTAATATTATGACTGTAGTTGGTTTTTTTTATTGGATTTACTGGAGGATAAAAAGCCTATAAACACTATCAATAAATAGTGAAAAGAATATTTCAACAAGCTAGATAAAAAAAGAGTTTGATTAAGAAAATCAGCAAATCATGTGACAATCACAGCTGATATAAAGTCCCACTGAAACAACATATATCACATCTACATGTTGACATTGCTTGGTATTTTGTAGGTAGTGTGATACTACATACAATTTATTTCGTCTAGGTAGGGTAGGTAACAGCTCTTTCTGATGCAAAATATTAATACATTCAGATCATAAAGATGTGTTTAGATTGTGGATTTTGAACTTCCAAGATGGGGATATACCATGCGCTTAACTCTATATGCACAGGTGGGGATCAAAGTGCACATACCATGACATTTAACAGCATGCCATTCAACATGGTATTGTGTATTTCACATCCAAATTATCAACTACTCATTTTGTCCAAAACTGCTGACTTAGGACCATGTGGTTGAGCAGTGAATACCAGATACAATAAAAAGGGATACTGAAAGAAACTGCAGATATTAACTTTGGAGGCTTAAGTGGTTTTTAAATTACAGTATGCAAACTGTACAATATACAAAAATGTTTTTATTGTTCACATGAATATCACCTCGTACCCCAACTTGACAGAGTTCGAGTCAAAATGAAGTTAGCAATTCACAGACGTATCTTAAGTACAAATGCTTTTGTAACACATCTGATTCTTTGTGTACAAGAGACATGTACACTACTAAAAGCTTGTCACATTTTATGTAGATACACTTAGTAAACATGAAATTGTAGTTAACATTAAAGCTGGACTATTAGTAGTACCTATTAATTGGTTAGATTTGATTAAATGACTATTCTATGTTCCCTAGAAGTCACAACTTGTGCATTAAAATTGTGAAAAATAAATTTTTGTTTAATATTTAATAAGAATAAAGTTATTTAAAACATGATTTCAATAAGAAATAATTAAGTAGCCACTTAGCCAATTTATTTATGTATATTGTTTGAATAAGATAAAAAGACAATATTAAATAAAGATTTGAGTCATCAATACATTTTTTAATTATCTACTTTATTCACTGAACAGTAATCTTAATTAAACCTAGTCGATTTGATGATGATTTTATTTTATGAACATAAAAAAATCTCATGTTTAAAAATGCAAACACTGTACATCTGTTACTGTAATTCTTTTTAAGGCACATTGTGCTGGTATATTAAGAGTAACAATTACAAAAAACTACATTTTTGGCACAATGATAAGTAAAATTATGTGATATAACTTACAGCCAACTAGTTTCAGTAAACGTGTTACCATCATCAGGTAGAATTTTGCCCTGATGATGCTAACACGTTTACCAAAACTAGTTGGCTAAGTGGTTATATTAAATAATTTTACTTATTATTATGCCAAAAAATGTCATTCTTTATTGTTACTGTGTTAAACTTTTAATAATTTTCTTTGCAACCCATTCAACTAGCCTCTAAATGGTATGAGCTTGCCTTATCTCAAGTTATTTGATCTCTTCTCATTGAAAAAATTTTCTATAGCTTTCAGATATGATTTAACACACAAATACTTTCACAATTCACAAACGAATGGATCTGAAAGTAAAATTTGCAGAAACTTTAAAAAACTGTTAAACCTATATATCGTTTCTACTACTACAAAATAGTCTAATTCATACTCTAACCAATAATATTTAAACTTTCTCTATAGCTGTTTTCAAAGTTGTGTTTAATTAGTAAATGATGAAACCACTTGATGTGCCTCTGTAAAAAAGTTTCAACCAAACCCTATACAAAAACTAAATGAAACATAAAAAATCAAGATGTGTATAATATATTCTTAAGGGATGGTAAGTTCTTAGCAAAAATAAAGTTATTCTTGGGGATGGGTAGCAAAATTCTAAAAAAAATTGACAAGTGGATTTTTTTGTTTACAGTCAAAACTCTGAAGCTATGTTAAAATGAAAATATAAACTTTATGTCATGAGTTTACAATAAATGTCAGAAAATGATAAAATAGATTTGAAAATATTTCAGAATTAAAATTGTTGAAATATAATTAGAACTAGCATATAAAATTGACTAAAATTTGTGAATGAACAAATTTTATGAAGTAGCAAAGGCATATGAAAAACCAGAGAAAACCCTGTCTTCAGACTTCAGGTACAATAATTATGAATTCAATTTCTCTTTAACACCTCAACTTTGTACATGAAAATGTAACATTCAGGAAACTCAACTGCACTGTTTAGAAACAATAAAAGATTTATTTACTTATCAATCACCTGTTACAACAATACTGTGTACACTTTTCCACACTTGTTATTCCAGACAATTCAGTATAATTTTACTTAAATGTTCTATCAATATCTACACTGTTACTCAATCACTTTGTATCTAACATGGGAAATGAATAATCATAACTAATTTTTTTATTAACGGAGTACTTATCCAAAGTATAGACCCAGTGTATTTTGATATTTTTCAAGTAGTCTAAATTCCAAATCAAACAATACAAAAATTAGAACATCAATTATTTTGTAAAATAAAACTTCAGATAATTATAACTTTATCTTACAAAGTTTGAAATCCATTAGGGAATGAATAAGAATAAAATTAGAAAGCCTACTTAGATAATATAGTATTACTGGGTTAACAAGTTACAACAATTTTTAACTTCTCCACTTTAGCTGCAGTAATTTTCATTTTTATAATGATATGATATATAAGTAAATTGTTTAGATGTTAGTAGTGTAACCAAGTTCCAGTATTTATTATATGAAAGAGGAGACTTTCACTTTAACAACATATTTTGGAATTTACCAATGTTGACCATACAGACCTAAAGTAACCTTAATAACTCAAAGTTAAAATAATGTTAATGTATTCTGTGAGTGATTAGTTCAGTCAGGTTATGATCCAGTGATTTCAAAGGTTATATCTTTATTGATAGTAATGTTATTGATATGAAATTAGAAACTGTTAGAAACAAACATTTCAAACTTTTTAGACATCAACAATAAGCAAAACATCTTTCACCTGAGAATTTAACTTCTAAGGCCTAAACAATGAAAAATTGATTCTATTATAAGCCTATGTTACAAGAATTGCAGGTGTCTGAAACAATACTAACTTTGATGAAAAAGTCTAAATATATTGTTAGAGATGTCTGTGAAAAGCCAAGGCAATGTTTAACTGATGTTCATATTGTATGAACTGAGAAATAAGTTATTATTAAATGAACTGCTATAGACTCAAGTTGTGTTGATTTAAAAAAAAACTAAAAAAAAAAAGAGAGCTTTTATGGTAATTAATTGTACAATCAAATAAAAAGATTGACATTTAATGTTTCTTTCTTGATGCTATATGGTAGTGTAATGATGTCTGGCTATTTTTTATTAATTCATTTAACAAATTAAGGGGGTCAGACCATCTAGATCAGTGCCTACTTATACAATATTAGATAATAGTTATTGATTTCTGAAAAAAATCTGTGGAGCCCCCCCCCTAAATCCTCACCTGCATATACAACATGAAAGAATATACTTGTTACGTCAACTACATCCAAAACCTCACTCGCTAGTTACCGAAATCCTCGTGTCCGTGCCCTCCATTGTTATATTGCTCACATGGCTTCCTTCCAGGGTCTTCATCCCTACCTTTTTATCCCTTGGTAACCTTCCTCTTCCTGTGATCTTTCCCCGATTACCCTGACCTATTGGATCTGATGTTTCATCCAGTTGGCCTATTCCTCCTAGAAGAGATGCTAGTAGTGAATTTAATCCAAGATTCCTTTTAGCACTGACATCGAACCTGCCAGGCACGGGCCCACTGATAAACAATGCAGTTAGAAATAGAGGGATACCGTCGGAAGGTATCCCAGGCCCGTTTTTGAGCCTTCCATGCATTCTGGCAGGCAGGACTCCACAATGGATGAGGATATCATGAAAAACGTGTCGAGGTCTTAGGAATAAGATGAGCTGCAGCCTGGACAATACAGTCAGTTACTGCAACCACACAGTCATCTATTGATGACACAGACGAAGGCAGGATCAAGTTCAGAGGATCAAGTTTATCAATAAGCAGAGTGTTTAACATTTTTTCATTTGGATTGGGGGGATCCTTAATTAAGAAAAAGGATTCAGTGCCCACTGACCCCACCTGCCATGGAGTCCTACAAGAGGATGCACGACAATGTCAAACAAGGACACTGCAGCAACGTCAGGGTTTCATGAACACTATACCAAAACACCAGCATCAGATACAATGTCCACAACACACGTTGAGAATGCCAAACACTGGTACTCAGTTGACCCTAGCCCAAGTGGACCAGCCTATTGACCCTGGTGGGGGCCACCCCAAGGCCACCCGTCTACAGGAATTCAAGGTCAAAGTGCAGTACCCCAGACACCATTCAACCACCAGAATCCTCTCCTCCCCTTCATGGGTCACCACGCACAGCAAACACGAG
>NW_013668518.1:7405-11146 GCF_000517525.1 Limulus polyphemus | reverse complement strand
AAATACAGAACTTTCCCTGGAAGGTCCCCTCACCACGTACAGGAATCCATGTCGAGGGGTCCAGAGGAGAAGGGGACAGGAACACTGCATAATGGAGGAAGAGAGAAAAAGGGTAAAATGTATTCCTCCAAGAGCACCTTGTGAACCCAGACATCAGTGAGAAAAGGTCCCGATAGATGAACAAAATTCAATACACGAGGCCCACTGGGCCCGAACCAACCACATAATCAATGGTACTGCTGATGCCAAATTGTGTATCATCGAGTAAATCATCAAACCTTGGCACCACAGAGAGGTGGGACAGGAATTGGTGCCGCACTCAGCCCTGACTGCAACAAACGAGCTACCAAGTTAGTAAGGGTAGAATGTTGTTGGGCCGAGGCCACTCGTGACTCCAAAGACTCAGGAACTAAGTCAAACACATAATGCCACAAAAATGGCACCATATGGAGGTCCCTCAGATAAGGAGTCTGGAGACGGTTCCACACCAAAACTGCATCACGGCTCAAAAGATCCCAACAACAAACATATCACGTTTGAAGTACGAGAGCAGAAGATGACAGACAAGCCAACGTAGAAGTAAGGATGGAGAGGATTTCAGCAGAAAAACCCTCAAGGTTCCTATAAAGAGCCTCTAACAGAAAGTGAAGGGAAGAATGGTACAACATGGTTGTGAGGGTGAGACAAAGGCAAGAAAATTGGGCTTGGGTAAGTTGGACAGGGTAATCTGGGTTCACCCCAAACAGGTTGAACCAACAACTGTTTGTTGAGATAGGGAAAGTCTGCCCAATGATAAGAAAGGGCAGACTGATCCGAAGTCCACTGAATACGAGGCATGCTAATGCCCTCCCCAGTTGAGAGGCAAATCGGTCTGTGTGAACCCTAATATTGGGTAAAAAGGAAGGTCTAAGGTCATATGAAACAGGTATAAGAGACAAAACATCACATACCTGAGAGATAAAGTTTGAAAAGACTAATGATAAGCTGAATCGTCAGGTAGTGAATGGGAAAGCATGGCAAATTCCTGGGGGGGGGGGGAGGACTATCAAAACCATCTTCTGCCTGGCCTGGCTCAGGAGGAAGTGGGACAGAAGTAGGCAAGAAAGGTTGGCTCATATACTGCTTAATTTCCTGGCAACTGAGCGACAATGTATCCATGACCCACGACCATGGCTGAAAATATGGCATCAAACGCTGGAGAAGTACCCGAAGTGGTGACCATAACTTCAGAATTAATAAGCAGGAAAAAGCAGCTAACATGAGAAAGTAATGCTTTAACAAAATATTAACTCCACATCTGTGAAGTGTAGTAAATAAAGTTAAGAAAAAAATAATAAACTGAACTGAAAAAAGAATGTCTGAACTCGACAGCTGCCAAATGAGAAGTGACAGTCCGGTAGTGGTGCATAGAGGGAGAGGTGACACATGACAATTGGATGAGAGACATGTTGAAAAACTGGATTCCAACAGAGGGATGATGAAGGCTTGTGGCATGTGTTTCTGAAAAAGTTTGGCTACAGAGAACAGCACAAAATGAGAAAAGCTAATCTGAGAGTGGATGGAGAGTACCCCCAAAATTGTTTCCTCTTGAAAAAAAGAAGAGTTGGTGGGGGGGGGGGGTCTGATTGAAGTGTTTAAAATTGTAAAGGGAATTGATAGTGTTGATGCATCACCTTTTTTTCATATTTATCAGGGAGAATATTAGGACTAGGAGACACAAATATAAATTTTGGAAATGTGGGAGACATCTTCAACTAAGTTTCATTTTTCTAACAGGTTGGTTGGTCTTTGGAATGGGTTGCCTTTGGATTATGTAGAGACAGTAAATTCAAGTGAGTTTAAGAAAAAGCTTGTTAAGTATATGAATGTTAAGGTCTGGCTTTAAGATTTTTTTTTAATTATTTTAATTTATAGGATGGTACAGACAAGATGGACCAATAGGTCCCATGTTGTCCCAAAACATTATGTTATGTTAAACTTAAAATGAACAGTTGTGCATATCTAACCCTATAAAACAAAGAAACAAATAAAACATCCCCATGCCTGAAAGGGTGAACTAGTTTGGTGGAATTGATAATCAAACCCAAGACCCTTGAATTACAAGGCAACCCCCTAATCACCTGACTATGCTGGCCCAAAGTTGAACAAACCTGAATTTAAGAAAAACTGAAATACTAAAAATCTGATTTCAATACCTGCAATGGGCAAAGTACAGATAGCATATCATGATGCCTCTATGCTTAACACAAAGAAAGTAATGGCAATATTTTGATTACTTGGATAGTTGGAATAACTGAGAATAGTTAATAACTGGAAACCCAAATTTCAATTAATTGATTAATTTGAGTAGTAATACTAATCAATTAAGCTGAACAAACTTGAATTAATATAAAATAAGAATGAAAAATTATAATAGCTATATTTGAATTACTAGATAGTTGGAATTATCAAAAACAGATTTTTATAAGTCAATTAGAGTTAATTGTAATTTTAATTACTGAATAGTTAGTATAATCACAAAGAGTTATAACGAGAAATACTAATTTTAATTACTTTTTTTATTTTCATAATATTACATGATTGAACCATACCATCATTTACTAGTTACTTGGAATAATCAAAAAACAGTAGTAATTGGAAACACTAAATATTTTTGTCATATTGCTTGAATGCAATCCTCGGATGAATATTTAGGTTAGACTTTTGTTTTGATTTTAGTAATTACAGTAAAAAAGGTTGTGTATATATTTATGTAATTTATTAGTAAATTTTTTTTTTGGAAGTGGAGTTTTAAATGTCCTGTTTATTGTTCATATTATTGGAAAGAGAGGTTTTAGTTTTTATATATATCAGGTAAATATTTGGTAAGCTGCTGTACAATTAACTGTATTTCTGAGACTAGTCCAGGTGATTCCATGTTTGTTAGTTTCATTTTTTTTTTTGCAGTTCTTATAGTTTCAACCGGGGCTCAGTCCCTGAGACTGACCTCATAACCATTTTGTGCTTGTTATAGTTTTCATGCTATAACTTTTCAATTAGTAAGTGAATGTTAACAAAATTTGGCAGTTTATCAGTAAACATTACAATGCTTTCATATGCAAAATATGTAATATTTTTTATTAAGTCTTAAGGTTTATAAAGCCATGTTTCTCTAATGCCTTTTTTCTCTTTTCACATCTTGCCTATTTATCATGCCAAGGAATTTCATTTTAAGATTAAAAATACTTTTATGCACCAGAAAATTTTTAAATTTCACATGCGAAATCTTTATAATGTCCGTATAGTTATCAAACATTTCTTAAGAAAAAACTTTATATTTTATGTGTTATTTTGAGTAATTAATCTCTGTATGGGTTCGGTAAATTTGACTGATCTCGCAACCATCATAAAAATTAGGAAATAAACAGAAATTATGCCTCTTTCATTCTAGAATGAACACAAATTATAACATGAAAACATGAATGTTTAGACGAAATAGCTTAAATCTCATAACATTATTCTTTAATATATATTTATTCTTTTTATTATATTGACCCTTCACCCATGCCTGGCTAACAATACAGAATTTACAATGACGTGGTTCACATGCACTCTTGTTACCGTATCTAATAACATAAAGGTGATCTTTTGTCTGTACAAAGTAACTTGTCTTGGCTGTGTTTTAGTCAACTAGTATTTTGTAAAATATATGTTGCATGTCATTAGTTATTATACATTATATAGATTATTGCTATTTTGAAA
>NW_013668518.1:0-6407 GCF_000517525.1 Limulus polyphemus | reverse complement strand
CTAATTTGTATGAAACTACAGACTTAGTACTTTGACTTCACAAACATCTAATTTGAACCAGTGCTGCATTCAACATACCACGTGACACACACAAATCAATGTTTGTCTGTGTTTTTGAATATTTATATTTAAATTAACAAATTGAGTAATTTATAGTTCTAAAGTTTGAATTATAATCTACAGTTTGATACCAAACTTATGACATAAATTCATGAAATAGCAGTTCAATTAAATTTTGAATGAGAGTCAACATACGAGATGACATAGCCTTACACCTTTGACCCATCTCGAAATGCTTAAAATTGAGGTTGTCATAGGTAGAAGTATTTAGGTATAACGTATACTTTAAGAACAACAACGGATCTATTGATCCATCTAGGCCATCCCATCTACTGCTAAACTCTAAAATAAAAATTAAACACTCAAAGCCAGCCCTTATGATTCAAATAGTTATCAAGCTTTCCTATAAACTTCCATAAAGTAATTGCATATAAAAAAATCTTATAAACCTGACTAAGATCCCCTCTAACTCTTTTTTTTATTCAAAAAAATTTTAGAAATTTTAAACTATCTTTATATGAAAATGTTATCCTAGTAGCCCTTCTCTGAACCCTTTACAACAATTCAATGTCCTTTCTAGGGTAAGGATCTCAAGACTGAACACATTACTCCAAATGCAGTCTACCAAATGACCTGTACGAGCATTTCTCAAACTGAAATCCATGGCCTCCTCTGAGGGTCTGCAAATCATGTCTCAAATTTCCTTAAAAAAATGTTTAAATATGATTTATAGAATAAAAAATATTTTCATAAAATTAATTTATAGGAATACAGCTTTTTTATGTACATAGAATATTAAAAAAAAAAACACAAAGCATCATTAGGCTTGGGAGTCTGAGAAAAATAGTTGAAATTGAAAGGGGTCCTTGGGTTACTAAAGTTTGAGAACTGCTGACCTATACAATGAGCCACAGCACATTGCTTGGATGGCTTAAGAGACTGATCAACTGGAATACAAAGATCCTTTTCTTCCATAACACTGTTGAGGTCATACCCACCAAAATCATACTCATAATTCAAACTATATCTCACATGCATTACCTTGTATTTATTATAATCAAATGACATCTATAATTTATTCACCCAATGTATCATGTAATTCAAGTCTTTTTGTAAAGCAGCAACATTCTTCTCATAGCCAGCAACATCCAAACCTTTAATATAAACAAAATTAAATAACTTCTTGTCCATTTCTTCATCTGTATCACTGATGACATTAATTCAGTTTAACTGAACTCCATTTATAGCCACCCTCCGATTTCTTTCATCTAGCAAGTTTTATAACTAATGAGACAACCTATCCACACACCTATAACAAACCTTTTATATGGCACCCTGTATAATACTTTCTGAATATTCAGATACATCAAGTATACAGCCATACCATCACCTACATAATCAGTAACCTCTTCAAAGAATTTCAAAAGTTTAGTAAGGCATGAAACTAGTGAAACCATGTTGACTGTCCAACAAAATTTTAATCTTTGCTAAAAAACTTTGCAATGTAACTTTTATCAGACTTTTAAAAAACTTTTTCCACCACTGATTTATTTAAGACCAATACGCCTATAATTACTGGGACAAGTTTCACCACATTCACAAAGAGGAATAACATTAGTAATCTTCAAGCACCTGCCCACTATTCAAGGACTTAGATAAAATAGTATCAAGTGTTTTTTTTTAATCTTCAAATATGTCCCTCACCACCTTTTAACTCATTGTCAAAATTAAATAATGATAAATCTTGTCATATGGCTTCATAATTTGGTTTTACATAATTAAGGACTAAGATTTAATATCTCTACCTCAACATATAGCAAAACATAAAACCTAATTATGAAATTATTACTCTTCAAATGTTCCCTTACTTCAACATTACAACTATGTGTTGGATATACAAGAATGTTTAGTGTAAGTGTTATTATTTAGTTTATTTTGTGACTTAATATCTAATGATCATTTAGTTTTCATGACAGCAGTGTGGAAGATTGATTGTTTTAAAAGTGTTAGTTGTTGTGTAACTCTCTCTGTCCGTGTGGACATTGATGAAAAGGAGACAATTATTTAAAGTTTGAGATACAACTGTGGTAATCCACGGAGTAACGTAAGTGAATCTTTCACAGATTGTACAGTAAGAAACAAAGTAGAGAAAAATAATTTGTCTTGTCAATTGGATTCTAAAGTAATTGAATCAGCCTGTGTGGGCTCTTGACAAGAAAAGAGAATAATTTAGAGTTTTAGATAAAACTGTGATTTCCTATAGTGTAAAGAATTTTTGTACATATGTTTGACTTGTTTCAAATATATTATTTTAAAACAAATGGATTGTGTGCTGTCTGTTTATTGTTTGAATTTATTGCCAACAAGTCACAGACACCTACTCTATTAGAATCCCAACACCCATATTCAGTCCTGATCTCTAAATACTTGTATCTTCAACCCAACTCTTAAACTCCTTAGAAATTGCAGAACTCTACCATACTAGATAGCAATGTTTTTGATATATTTACTACTGTACTAAAGAAATAAAACTGCCTCAAATAGAAATGTATCTGAAATCTCTAAAATGCTATATTTATCTATTTATTTATTGTCCTACTATTTTCAACATTTTATCTTTCCCACCCACACTGTAACTAACTTGAGACCATAAAACTACTATATATATGTAACTTATAACCAGTGTTCACCATAACGGGGCATGTAAATCTAAAAGTAACTGGCATTTGAGGAAGCTGCAAATGCAAACCATAAAAACATTAGGTTCTGAGATAGTTAACTGTCTAAGTACATACTTGTTATACTAATTTTCAAGTTGTCTAATTTAATACTGACTCTTTATACTCACATCAAAGGCTGAGCCATATTTTGGCAACAACAAAAAAATTAATGTTTCAGATTATTTTTATTTTTAAAATACGTATTGCAGGCCTACATTTCACTTTGCAGAGGACACGTTAGCACTATAAGATATTGACAAAATGCAACATAAACAGTGTCAGTATTCTACCTTGTTGTACTATGGTTAGATAAGTTATATAATACAGTAATAATAATACTAAATAGTCTAGACTACACATACAGTAACTAAGTTAGAATCTTTAGGTCAAACGGTCAACATTATTTCTGTCCTTTGAAGAGGTTACTGTTGATACTGACAAAGACTATGGTGTGGATTTGGTATATCAGAATTTTCAGAAAGAACTTGATAAAATGTAACATAAAAGGCTTGTTAAAAAAGTTGCCTCAATGGGTGTAGGATGGGGGGGTTAAAGTTGGAGATCCAAAAAAGGCTAGAGGAAAGGAAGCATAGGGTTTTATTAATGGAGTTCAGTCAAACTGGGTTAATGTAAAAAGCATGATACCTCAAGACTATGTTGGGGCTTTGCTGTTTTTGATTTACATCAATGGCAGAGATAAAGGAATAATCAATAAATTGCTTATGTTTGCCGATAATATTATCTTGGGTGTTGCTAGCTGTGACAATGTTGCCACTGCTGTTTTACAAAAGAATTTAACTAAATTGGTAAATTGAGAAAATAACTGACAGATTGCTTTTATCTATAAATGCAAAGTGGTGATGATGATTATCATATTTTACGTTACAAGTATAATTTAGATAGGAATAACCTTAACAATGTGGTAGAGGAAAATCATCTTGGCATCCTGCTTGCCCAGTCTCTTAAACCATCCAAGCAGTGTGCAGTTGCTAGTTTAGAGCAAATTTGGGTTTTGTGTTCTGTTTGCAAAAATACTGAATATAAGACTACACAAATTATCATTCCACTGCACAGGTAAGGGATTATTTGAATATTGTGTTCAGCCTTGGGATCCTTACCTTAAAAATGGTGTTGAATTGTAAGAACAGTTTATAGGAGGACTACTAGGATGGTACCTAAGATAGAAAGGTTTTCAAATAATAACAGGATAAGATTTCTGAAATATTTTTATTTTTTTTGAAGAAAGGAGTTAGAAGGTATCTGATTTAAGTATTCAAGATGAGGGAACCTATTTTATCAACTGAACAAAATGTATTGTAGAAATCTGCTAATTCTGAAAAAATATATCGATAATAAGATTTGTTTTACTATTGTCTGTAAATATAAGAATAGGCCAAAATGCAGGAGTCTCATACTAAATGGGATAGTGTTGGTTACACAAATAAAGGAAAACAATTTTCAACTTACATATTTTTTACTTTTTTAACAGAATGAATGGCTTCTGAAATGGTTTACCTTCAGGTGTGCTAGACGCAGTAAATTTAAGGACAGGTTAGGATCTCTTTAGTTGCTTTATCTTGCAAATAAAGTTTGAGGGGATCTGACTGAAGTGTTCAAGATTGTGAAATGATAGTGTTGATGAATTTTATTTTTTTGTATTTAATGTAGTTAGTGCTAATGGTCACAAATATATATTTCTGTAGGGTCGGAATTATCTTCAGCTAAAAAAAATTTATTTTTCGAACAGGGTAATGGCCTTTGGAATGAGTTGCCTTCAGATGTGGTGGCTGCAGTTAATTCAACTTAAATTTTAAGGGAGTTTAACTTTAAGAGGAAGGAAGCTTGAATGATAAAGGTTGACATTGAGTGTATTTGTATTTTAAAGGTTAGTTCAGTGGGCGTGACGGCCAATATAGATCACCAGGTCCTTGTTGTTCTTAAATGATAAATCATATACATATATGTTTAAATTATCAGGGCAAGAATGAAGTTTTAATTTCATGTGAAATATCGAGTCGATGAACCAACATGGACCCTTAACTGCTTGGTGCTTAAGTTAAAGTTCAACGTAAAATTAAGTAGTACGCAATTATACATTTTTAACATACCAGATAGCCGCCTTCTCCTGATGCATGTCTATGAGGATCAGTAAGTTGTTTAATGTATTCTTTTTTTAATGCAGCCCGAAGTTTAGCTCTTTCTGCAACTGCACGCTTTTCTTCGAAAGATGCATCTACTTGACCGTCACCCATCTTTCCGACTGGTTGTAAATACGCCACCTGTTCAGAAACGTTATAAGGATTCCTCAAATGTTTTGAATTTCAATAACTATTTTATTATCAGATAACACATACAATCGTACTCTGAATATAACAAAATTTCACCGAGTTCTCATTGTGATTGGAGTTTGTTGTTTTAATGACAACAAAATAGTATTAAATTGTTGCATACTAATCTTCTATCTTATTTTTGTCTATTAAGCAAATCTTCCGTATTTGTTGCTGAATCTGCTGCAATCTTCAAGTATAATCTTGATTTAGTGATAAGGACTTTCTGTTAATCAAGTTTAAGAAAACAAAAGACTGCTTCAGACACTTAATTAACATTAATCTTTTAAAAAAATACTTCTCAGATAATTAAAGAAATCTGATACACCAATAAGGTCCTCCTTCCGGGGGTAACTTAGCGGTAAACTTGAGGGCTTATAATACTAAATATGGAGACTCGATCTCAGTGTAAGCATAGCACGAATACCTATTCTGCAGCTTTACTCGTAAAACAAACAATAATGAAAAATTAGTAATTATCTCATACATTTTCTGTCATGCAAGATATATTTGTAATTAAATTATCAATTACCTCCAGAATTTTAGCCCCAGTGGCTCAGCAGTAAGCCCGAAGGGGTATAACTCTGTTTTTGTACGCCTAAAATTTAGAAGAGTAAATCCACCTTATATTTTTTTTCCAGAAAACTCTCGATTCCTTACTTAAACTACTGAAAAGTACAAGCCTACACTAGCCTTCTATAAGCCAATCATCCTATTCAAAAAATCAAATTGTCTTAACTGGAGTCTAGTTCTACCTTTTCCAAATCTTAAACTTTCGTCTTATTGTCCTATTATTTATATTCATATAACACATATGAATCATAGGCCTTCACCCTTCTAAGTTTCAATAACATCACCACTTATCCTTCTTTTTTTTTTTCAAAAGAAAATAAGTTAATAGACTTTAACCTAATTCTGTTGGATAACTCTTCCATCCCCTGAATCACCCTAGTAGTCCTTCTCTTAAATATTTTCAATAAGTCAATATCCTTCCCGTAACTTCGTTCCGACGAAACTTTAGCGACACAAGTCCTAACTTAATATCCTTTCAATATCATTTCCATAACTTCGTTCCGACGAAACTTTAGCGACACAAGTCTTTACTTAATAAAACTGGTTTATTCTTTCCGAATATAACTTTACGATACACTTAATTTCAACAATCGCGCTGAAACAAACACTATAACAACGAACGTGCTCAATAATACTCTATGACTGTAGATCAATTACTCACTGTCTACACAAACATTATTGTCCCGTCACGTTGTCACCCTCTTATATATACCAGACTACCCTATCT
>NW_013668517.1:148270-152645 GCF_000517525.1 Limulus polyphemus | reverse complement strand
AGTACCAGTTTAGGAATCCATCACAAATGTGTTTTATTATTAGTCTCCTGTCGATCTTGTTGCTGGCAGCACAGCAATACAGAGAATGAACTGCTCTATTAAAATGCTATATAACTTCCTAACTGCAGTCGCAGTAAAACTATATAGCATGACTCACTACAATCGCATGCTTATTTTCCATACATCTTTACTTTTGTTTTACAAATTGGTTGAAATACACAGTTATTTATTAAAACATTTTCAAAGCTGTTATGTATCCAATACTATCAAATAAATATTGTACACACGTTAAAAGAAAACGAACAATAAATCGTAAGGAAAAGTATACAGGGGATTGTTGACTACCAAATTATTATAAGTAATAAACATCCACATGCTATGAGTTTTTAACTATTATGGGATATTATAATGTTTTTATAATTAATATAGGATGTTATAGTGTATTTTAACTATTATGGAATGACCTTATAAAGCTACAACATGACCAGTGTGTGCTACTTTACTGTTTGAAACGGAATAACTATTACTCTTCACAGTCGTGTTATTAGATTGTGAACAAATGAAGGCAACATGTTTTATCTACATGAGAATCATTATGAACTTTACTGCTCTATACTTTTGCCAAGTTCATAATTTAGTTTTTTAAAGAGAACATAAGAATATAGTTGTTATAACGTAACATTATTCTATACAGATAGAAACATAAACCGTTAATTTGTTACTTCCACAAGGACGTCTATGAACCATGTCGCTATGCTGACAGTCAAGTTAATCAAATATACGAGTGTTTCAGTTTGAGTAGCTTTTTACTTTCGCATAACAAAAGCATAAATATAAAAGTTTAAAATATTTCAGGTATCGCATTTTTCGGGGCACTCTTCTAGTAAAACATTGATTTTTTTTTCGTAGATAACAGAAATCTTTACTAAAATTCCCGATATAATGAGTCATACTAACTATTCTCCATAAGTTATATCTTAACAGTCGTTCAAGTATAACAAGGTGAGGTGTGGGATTTTAACTTAGTTTTTGTTTAAAAAAAACAAACTACATTTATGGGGTTGCATATTAAAATATATCCAATTAACACGTGAGTGACATACGTTGATACACACTCACAAAAACAACTGAGATGAATTTCGCGGTTCATGGGAGTTAGACACTAATACGTTTTCTCATTAAAGCTGGTGGATAATGTGAACACGAGTTGTACACATAATAACGGGGGCTTTAAACAAACATGACGAATCTTTATAGCAAATGTTCAATTTCGATTTTCCAGTCATGTACTAAGAATTAATAACATGTACCAAGAATCGTCGGACGTATTTAAACAGTTACAGCCGAATTACAAACGCCTATGGAATACCAAACATTATGAGACAACTGCCTGAATTAGCGTACAAAACGTAAACAAAACGCATTACAATGATTTAATAAATACAGACGGTAAACTTTACAAACACTGTCTAAACAAATAATAATAAAAAATAAGACTTAAACAATGCTTCATTTTCCCAATACGTTCTAAAATTTATATTAACACACAAGCTCAACAGTTGAAACTATATAGCAGAATTTACCTGTAAAAACCTTGTGAAAACCTATGTGTATATATATAGGTTATCCATTTAGATTATTTCTTAAAGGAGAAATGTTCTGTTTCCAGTAAAGTTAACTTTATCATAATACATTATTATTAGACCTATTATATATATATTAATAGACGAAAAATAAATGAAGCCCTCTTAATAATTAACAAAATCCTATTCTTAACAAAAACAAAGGTGTTCATATCTATTTAATCTCTCTCTTCTATCTTGTATAAAGAACGAATTTCAAAAGTTAGGCTCACACCTAAAAGCATTATATATATATATATATATTCGTAAATTTGACAGTTTATTAATAAAATATTTTATTAAGTACGCAATTGCTTAATCACATGCTTGTAGATTAGTATTGTTATATATTCCCACGTGATTCATTTTTTAAATTTATTTCTGTTAGCCTAAGTTCTTGTATCCCACCTGGCGATGTCAGCTAAAGCTGAGGAAACGTTGTGAAATTATAGAAAAGCTTTTCTATTTACAACCGATAAAAAAAAAAACAACCTGTGAATGTTCTGCCATTTACCTGTGACTTACAGTTTAAAATATTGTGGTGTCCTTTCTCAACGTAGTTCCACATAGAGCTTGGGAAGGAATATTTAAAATTTATTTTTGTACGTGATATAGTATATATATCGTCTAGAGACTCAAATCCACATATATATAAAAAGTCCGATCTAATTGAGAATCAGGATGACGTAATTATTTCTTAACTGATAAACTGCCCCCCAGTGGCACAGCGGAATGTCTGTGGACTTACAACACTAGAAACCGGGTATCGATACCCGTGGTGGGCAGAGCACAGATAGCCCATTGTGTAGCTTTGTGCTTAATCTAAAAAAAAACAAACTGAAACAATAGGAGTAAAAAAATATTTTATCTGACGATGTATTCTTGAAAAATAATAAACAAAATAACCTATAACCCCAGAAAGCTTTAATCATAATAAAAAACAACAACTCTTAATTATATATATTTTTGGACATTACAATTAAGACTTTTACTTTTGTTAAACTACAAGAATTCTGTTCAACATATATAGTCCGTAAAGTACAATAGCGTAATTATAAATATACAAGTTTTAATTTCACACTTTATTTTGTAAAATGGTGAAATTTGACAAAAACAAATTGTATACATATAGATACAATAGAGACAAAAGATAGTGATATTGAAATATGTGTCAGATTAAAATAAATATACAATGATGTATTCTCATTTTGTTTCTAATATATGTATTGCTATCAGTTACAAGCTTTTGTTTGTTGGTTGTTAAGTACGAAGCTACACAATTGGCTGACTATGAGATATCGAGACCAGGTTTTCAGCGTTATAAACCTTCAGATCAATCAGCCACTGCCTTGTGTTTACAAGATACCAACCTTATCACCTGTTCAAAATTTCCCCAATCGATCTATATTAGCAAACTTATCATGCTATTTATCTCCTTTCCTGTCAAGACGTGAACGTGATATGCAATAAAAAATGGTGTATATAGATGATTCGTATACGCAGTGATTGACTAGGCATCTGTGATATCATCATCATCCTCTTACTAATCTTATCAAATTAATAACAGCCGTGTAACTAGTTATTTCTCTGAATATGAAAAATTAAGAGCACAAATGAAATCACATATTCTGGGCTACAAGCACATTAATTCGCCACTAAAGCTCTAAAAACTCAGTATCGTTGGATTCAGTATTTAAAGATTTTATGTGTACTCCTCGTCTTAATAAGAGCTACAGTCGAATTCAATCTATTTTTTACATACTTAGAAGTTCAATCAACACAGGCCTAAACATATCTATTCTTAGTATACTCTGAATTGTAGCCCACTGTTTTTAACAACTAAAAGTGTCTCCTGGTGCTTCCTTTATCAAATGTTACACTGGAGGAGAGCTATATCCTCATCTTTGATAACTCAATATATTATACTATGAAATGGATACCACAGTTATCCATTATATTAATAAGTACGATAGTACTTAATAGTAGGGATCGACAAGGTTTCCAAATAATTCACGTGCCGATAAACCACCCTATTGGATTCCTAAGCGACAAACCATTCAAAGTATTGGTTACAATATATTATGCACATATATACTAATAACACGCTAAAAAGATCGCTAACATTTCCGGTATAATACTTCAACAATTTCTAAAACAGTAACATTTTCGTCTAATACCTACCTACCTACCTGATCACGTCAGCGGGGATAGCCCCTACACAACTCGGATTACCGCTACAAGATTTCTCCAGCACACCTATGATTTATAAGTGGTATAATATGAAATATTTAACAACTCACACTGTTTAACAACCCTAATGGGTAATTGGTGATATTACGTCAAGATAAGATTTATAGCAATAATGGAAGACTTTAAAGAGCAAAATGGGATTAAAAAATTGTAAAAATGACGTCATATAATTTATAGTCCGAATATTATATTATTGGTTTTTCTTCCGATGTTTCTTCTGTACGACTTCTTCAGGAACATCTACTAAAACTAGCAAACCCGGTATCTTGTAAAAGCGGGTAGAGACAAGTGGGCTTGGATTATTTGACGAATAAAGGGAGAGCCATGGATGATGAATTAGGAAATTGTAAAGTATGATTAATTTTGCTACAGAAAGCTTTCATGGAGTTTTATTTTAGTACACTCAAAATTTCTAAGGTGACTACTGGTGAGTAGCTTAAAAATTTTCTCAGTTCTTACTCTGATTAGCTGCAAAGATAATAGGACTAACCGTACTTTTGATT
>NW_013668517.1:139734-147311 GCF_000517525.1 Limulus polyphemus | reverse complement strand
TAGGGACAGCTAGCGCAGATAGCCCTCGTGTAGCTTTGCACGAAATTCAAAAACAAACAAAAACGTGAACCATTTTAGACAAAATTGTTACCTGTGATGAAAACTGGATTTTCTATGCGAATATTAAACGCCAAAAACAATGGCTAAGTCTTATACAAAACTACTTCCGACCCAAAAACCTAGTCTCCATCCGCAGAAAGTGATGGTGCATTTGGTGGGACATCAAAGGAGGAATTCATTTCGAACTCCGAACTCCTCAATCCGCATCGAACTGTCAATGTAAAGATCAATAATCAAGTCCTTTATCAGAAACGCTCTTCACTCGTCAATCAGAAAGGTGCTCTTCTTTACGACAATGCACGTCCCCATGTGGCACGTTTGACGCAATACAAAATTATGGAGATGGTTGGGAAGTTTTCCCCACCCACCATATTCTCCAGATATAGCACCATCAGATTACCATCTTTTTCGTTTGCTGCAACACCATCTTAATGGTAAAACGTATGCAAATGTAGAAGGTGTTAAAGAGGACATCGATAAGAATGGAGATTATTTCATTTAATAAATGTTTTGTTTTGATATATGTTCGGGTTTTTCATCTACAAAAAACCAACATTAATTTCTTGATGACCTAATAGTTTAATTTTGTATGTGGGCAACATCATATTATTTCTTTTTTGCTTTATTGAAATGGCAGTTAAGTTCTATATACATATAATGTGAAAGATTAGTTGAAGGAAATATGCTTTACTGTTCTTTGTATTTGACGGAATTTTGTAAAAACATTACTCCAGGCTGATGCGTGTATTAGCTATGTATGTGGGCGGAAGTAAGGTACCTTGTTAAAAAAAAGTTCTAACAGAGATAATATTTACAGAGGTATGTATGCAAAATATTCTACTACCTATTTTCTAATAATATAAAAAATTCTTCCACTTCAACAGCTGGCTTATCAATGTTTTACATTCACTTAAAAGACTAAGCTATAAGCTAAGGAACTGAACTGAACACATTTTATAAAATATCAGATCAATACAAGTATGTATGTACAACCTGAAATAAAGTAGCTATAAGTAACTTTCTGGTGCCATCCTAAAACAAAAACAAAGGAGACAGAAACCCTACAGGTTGGGTGGATAATGGTGATGAAGATGTGAACTGAATCACTAATCCTAACTCAAGGAACTGTAGTGCCCATGTATCCATGGTTAAGGTTACTAAACGTACAGAATTTCTCGAAGCTGATCCCCCATAGACACTGAAGGGATACAATAATCACCGACGATGCTAGCGGAATTCTGACTGAGCAGCAGAACCTTTGGATATGGACAGAATCTATTCTTGGTACCAATGTACCGAGGGGCTGATGTCGAGGGTTGGAACCCTCGAAAAGGAGTGGAACTATGACTCCCTGTAGGAGCCAATAAAAGATGAGACGCCAACGAACACAGATGAATGTAGAAGCCGACAATCGAACCAACGTGCATGCTAACAATGGATCCAGCTCATTGTCAATGAAGTTGGTGATCCTGAAAGTCTTCCAACAAAGTTTAGTGTTAGGAAAACAAAATGTTGGATTTTAGAGTTGTAATTCCATAGATTTACCACTATCCCACCAAGAGACATTGATCTATTCAGGTTAATAACAAATCTTACCTTAGAACCGCTGATGTCGAGGAGCAGGTGTATTATTTGAGAGTCGGAATATGCTTCCATCTGAAGGTGGTAGGCTAAATCACGTCATTCTGACACCCGTGGTGGATAAGGCATAACTGTTCCTTCAGGTAACTGAGAAGTAAACCACCCTGCATGAACCACAATATCCATTGGTAGAGAGAAAATTAAACATTCGCTTCAAGATCTTTCAGCCATAAAGTGAGGTGCAGACCCAAAAGCAACTGGGGAAAGACCCAAAACATCACAATCTTGGTGAACCAACTGAAGAAAACAAATCAGAGGCAGCTTATCCCAAAGTGGCCTCTTTTTTAATTTCAGTTAAAGACTGTGTTTAGTACCATTGATTTGAAAAATGTTTAGTCAGCTAAGTTTGCTTTGTCAGAGCAAAGCAATGTTGGGCTTTCTGTTGTGTCCACTATAGGGAATCGAACCCCGGATTTCAGCGTTGTAAGTCCGTAAACTTACCACTGTTCCATAGGGGGACTGAGAAGCCAACATGCTAAAACAAGGTGTAGGAAAAAGCGAATCTCCATCTCACAACAATTAAGATCACTGACAGTCTAAACCAAAAACAAATAGGAGCAGACTAAAACGAACTTTGACATCCACAATCACATTCAAAAATGCAAACTCACATTAAGGAATGAGTAACTTGTGAACCTTGGAGAATTTAGGCATTGATATAGACGAGAAAGATTGATGACTGGACACCACTCTTCTGTCGTCTTAGGCCTAACAACCGACAGAAATAAAAATCCAGAAAAACTAGCACGACTTTCTCATTGCCAACCAAACTCTGAGAGCCCTAGAAATAAGTTCCAAATACCGAGGATCTGTACTTTCGCTAGTGTTTATATATAGAGCTAAGAACCTAACCCTAAGACATCACATGTACTTAATGTTACATCGTTCATAAGGTGCAAGGATTTTTTATGAAGAAACAATTGAAATTTGGCTAAATGTGTACATTTTTTCGTAATCTAATTTTTTACTATGTGTTGCATTCTTTTATTTTAATAATACGTTTGCCATGTTTCAACGTCCGAATTAAAAATTATTATTTTTCCATAAAAAGCACGCGAGTCGTTACACCGTGATTACCCAATTTAAAAAGTATAACAAAATATGAAGATTTCGCAGTCACACCGTTATTAAGTGAATTAATATTTTTAGAATTACATTGGTCATTCAAACTACTTACATACCTTGCTGCCCACACTTTCCCTCCTCATTTTTATTACTGTGCAAAAGAACGTATCCAAACGCCGTTTCACACTCCTCGTAATTTGAAAATATGTAATATTTTACTACCCTGTAAAGTGTTTATTGATAATATTCGTGTTCAAAAAGTATAATAGATAACCAGTTTCAGAACATTCAGTTTGTCATTATGTTAGTGGATTTAGGTTCTAAACAACAATGAAAGTGTATAATTGTTTCATTTAAGTCGATTAATGAGCATATCAAGATTCTTTTTCAACCATGCAGCCTGTACAGAAAAACTAAAATATTTCCTATGTTGGAGAAATGATTCATCTAAGTATGCTCTACAAGAACTGTTTTATTATAGGGATCGTCGACACAAGATTCTGGTTTGATTTATTATGAATTTCGCGCAAAGCTACACGAGAGCTATCTACGCCAGCCGTCTCTAATTTAGCAGTGTAAGACTAGAGGGAAGGCAGCTAGTCATCACCACCCACCGACAACTATTTTACCAACGGATAGTGGGATTGCCCGTCACATTATAATTACCCACGGCTGAAAGCAAAAGATTCTATAATATACAATCTCGTATAACCAGGACGAAAATGACAAACTTTGTTTACACTTGCTCAACCTTTTCCTTGTTTTAAACTTTCTTTGATTTATGATAAGTGTGATAAATCTATTAAGATTAAAAATAGGTTAGCATTTGTTGAGAAAATAAAAACTTAATGTACTATCGAAATAAGATTATAAAATGTATGTGTTATAATTTAACCTTCTTTATTTTAGCTATAATTTAACACACCAGGACGTGTTAAGTTGTCGTATATGTAAATACCACTATGTGGATAAGTGATAGTAGTTTTTATCAATATTTTTTATCTATGTTCTGTTAATTTCAACAGGAGTGACTGCATATGATTTAATTGATCCATTAAGTGTATGCTAGAATTCATCACCCAGAGTACAGTAAGATTTTATATGTTAACTGAAAACTGACCAACAATGCGTATAGTCAAGGAGGGAAGGAAGATAGCTAAGAACCAGAGGATCCAAGCTAAGATCCAAAGGAACCAGAGCAAGAGACTATGGGTCAAAGGAAGAAGAGCTTTCATAGAAGCTACATCTCTCAATGTGGCAGAACCTCGTTAGGTGTAAGATAGTGAACCGTAATGGTATGGATAGCAGAAAGCTCTATCAAATGCATTAAAGGAGGAGAAAGAACGGTTCCAATGGAGGTGGACGAAAAAGACACTCCCCAAATAGCCGAGATCGTTAGGTAGGTAACACAAAAACTAATCCAACTGGAAAAATCCAACCACCCAAGCTGCTTGAGTAAGAAGAAGATGAGTATGTTATGACCACCCCCGTTCAGAAGGAACTAACCGAAGCCAGACGTCCAAGAAGTGGTGTTAGTAAAATCCCGCAAATGTGGAATTCGGGTAAAACACAGACCGCCTGACAAAAGACATATGGAATTGAAAGAAATCCAAAGGATATGGCAAAAAACTGAATCACATGGTGAAAAAACCTAAGATAGCATTCCAAGAAATGAAAAATAAGAAAGTGTATCTTGGGAATTTACAGTCCTGCATAAATTGGCCACCCGATTGGGATCAAAGAATACATATTAAAATGGGGAAGAACCCAGAATTGTTTGAGGCAAGACCGATAGATCCAGAACTCCAATCAGCATCGAGCATACACCACAAATGGAGAAACCCATGGGTAGGAAAGGTAAAAGACGGAAAGATGCCGGACATGGAACATGAATAAAGGTGACAATGACTCAGGATGCAACAAAAAAAAGAATAAATAGCATGGCAAATACCCCACGTGATGCTAATATATAGCATGGCAAATACCCCCACGTGATGCTAAGTGCACAAAAGTAGCTCAAAAACGGACCAGTGGAGAAAAAGAGCTGACCACAAGTCCCTAATAGAAGTAGATGGTAAACAAACAGTAGAAGGCAGTGTCATACCCCAAAAGATCCCAAAAGCAAATAAGCCACGTGTGGAGGTAAAGAACTGAAGATGGCAAACGCCCCAACATGGAGAGAAGGAGGAAGAGGTACCCATGAAAAATCCCCTAGATATAGGTGGAACGCCTAAGAAAGGAGGTGTAAGGGAGACATTTCCTGTACGAGAGTCGATAGGGTAAGACAAAAGTGGAAAATTAGGTGTGGGACAAAATGGATAGGATAAACACACTGCTCATCGTGAAACAATGTCTGGAGAAGGAGGGAAAATTATATTGTGAAAAGTGTCTAAAAAAAAGTTGAGGTAGGCCTAGAAGATACCGCAGTCGAGGCCAGGAAAAGCAAGCCATAAACAGGTGGAGGAAAACTGATAAAACCTAGGTCACAGTAAACGGGTTTGGCAATATGGGGAGAAGGTAGGGCGGACCCCAGTATACAGGGGTCCTCACAAAGCATTAGTGTGGGCAACAAAACCTTCAAGACCCTCACTGAACAAAACAATTAAAATCTAATCAGTCATATAAGTGAGAAATGGTGACCAGACGAATCATTGAAAATGATTTATCCCCTTCCCTGTCTGACAGTGTCTTAAGTAAGACGAATCAGTCTGAGGACATAGGTAGAATGATAAACCATCCTGTGGCCAAACAACACAAACCACTCTATTCAGCGATGTCTTTAGGTCAGCAGCAACGAAAAATAAGGTGATACGTGGCATATGAGAATAATGTCACAAACAGGTGTTGAAAAAGAGCATGTAATGTAACCTTAATATACCAGTTAGGTAACTGAAATGGTCATTTGGGACAAAGGACCCAAAGCAACTTGAGAAATCAGGAGAGTACTAGGGACTCAAAGAATATTTTGTTGCGAGTATCGAACAGTAGTCGATAAGGCCACCTTATACAGGGTGATTGTGGAAGATTAAAAACCTATCCAAAGAGTCATCTAAAAAAATGAGGTATGGTTGGCACTTCTGATCGAAGTGGGTTCAACTTCCTCTCAATGTACCAATGCCGATAAGTGTGTCATTTTCATTGATAAATGTTTATCGAGGAACTAAGCAAAGACCGAGACAGATAATGGAAACCTTAGAAATTATACCTCGATGCAGTGAGAAAGATTGCATAACCTCTATACCTGAAGCTTGAGCTTCTGGATAGCCAGGTGTACTGTGCCAGATCATAGTTTGCCTCTACAGAGATGGCCAAAGAAGAAGTGGACACTCCTGAAGGTACCACAAAAGCAAAAACCAGGGTGTAGCTACCAATCCGATGCTAACAACAGGACCTGACAATGGGTTGGAACAAATCATAGTTAGTACCTTGGGTAACATATGAATTGGAAGGAAGGCCTAGAGTTGTAATCCCATCCCATCCTGACAGAATGCATCCACTGCCAAAGCCTGAAGGTGAAGTATAAGAGACCAAATTGCTAGTAGTTTGGTGTTCCAAAGAGTGGCCAACCCACCAATCATCAGTGTTGCAAAATGAGAGCCAATCCATCATTTTATGATGCAGCATCTATTCTGGTGGTAGAACCTGTTTGGGTTGAGACAAATGATCTGCTACCGCAGTCATCACCCATGGAACATGGCAAGCTAGTAGAGTGATATGATAGGAGTGATCCCGAGAAAGGAGGTCTAAGTTTCGAAAACAAGGAGCTCTAGACTAAGTGCCTCCTCAGTGAGAAATGTAAGAAACCACAATGGAATTTTCAGAGTGAAGTCTGATGATTTTACCCTTAATAAGCCCAGACCATGTGGTATTGCCTTTTGAAGAGCAAGAAGGACTAAAACATTGTGTAGGAAAGCCTCGTCATCTGTGCATAGACCATGGAATTTCTGACTGTTGGTATATGTACCTGTCCCTGAAGCCAAGCATTCATGAAAAGATGGAACTCTGGACAAGGTAACAGCAGAGGAACCCATATCTTAGTAGTGTCCTGACTCGACAATCCCTCGAGATCGAAGAATGATCCTGCCTAAGAAACTGGGGAATCCAGTGAATTGATGTTTATGATCTCTTTGTCTCATAAAGATCATTGAAAGGATCTCTTGTGCTCTCATCCCAAAGTCACGAGGGATTTAAGTAATGCCAACATTCCCAAAAAAGAAAGAACCATCCACACAGTTGGAGAAAGAGAGATGAGTAAGAGTCGGGCTTCCTGTTCTGGTTGGAAGACAGTTGAGAGACGTGATAAAAAAATACACAGATTGATGACATACTGAATTGGAGCAAGAAGAGATGTCTCAGCTCTGAAAATGAAGCCAGACATGGTTGTATCTGAAAGTAGAATCAAAGTGTGATACTCTGACAATTTACAAGATGGTGCCAGCAGTAACCAGTCGCTATGCAATGGGGTGTGCACAATGCTAGGGAATGGAGGTGACGAGAAAAATACTCGTATGATTTGGTAGATCCCATGTGATGACAATGCTAGTCCAAAGGTAAAACCCCTGAACTGCAGTATGTGACTTGTGCACAAGAAATCCCAATAGTGGTGGGATGCCACTACTATGGCAATGTGTAACCGGCTTCGCTCGGGTTATTTATTCTCGATGACTATGTCAGTGTGTTTATTCTGAACCCCTTTTAGCATAAAGGTATAATCTATATACTTTTGTTGTTCCTTTACGGGATGTGGCCTGTTTATAAAGGTAACCTTCCCTCTGACTTGTCCTCCGATTTTAAATTTAAATATTAAAAAA
>NW_013668517.1:130697-138734 GCF_000517525.1 Limulus polyphemus | reverse complement strand
ACTTCTTTGATATTCTTTGTGGTTACAGAGGCATTGTTTCCCCTTATTGTATTCAAACAGCATTACATGCCGAATGTGTGTGTCTCGTCGTGTGCCATCACGATAAGGGATTATAGTATACCAAACTTTACACATTATATAGGCTACCCTACCGTGACGTTTAGGCAGTTTATTTAACTATTATACGTAATGTACGTTTTTTGGGAGGTGGTTAATGAAAGTGTTCGAAAACGCAACATTAATTTCTTGACGACCTAATACTTGGACCAATAAATAGTTGGGCTTATTATAATGACAGTTCTGTATGCTAATAGTAATACTGATGATTGAAGATCAGAGCACTTACCTTCTCACATTCTACAAATGTTCTACGTAAGTATATTTTGTCATTTAACAGTTTATACAGCAGACCAGGTTAGTGACAAGGATTGGCTACATGCAGGATCTGTATGAATTTGTGCACTTCCTATCTGCCTATTATATTTATAGCCACTTCAATAATTCTGAAATGATATTAAAACCCATAAATGTTACTTGTTGTGATACATATTTAATCATAGTCATTTATATGCAGTCTTTATTTCCACGCTGATTTCTCCAAACCCGTTCCCTTGGCTGTGGTTTCTCTAGATAGTAGATAGGGACATCATTTTCCTCATTAGAATCTTCCTTAGGGTAATTCACTAATCAACTCTAAGAATTAAAAAAAAAGAAAAAATGGAAAAGTACTTTTTCACAAGAAACCCAGTAAAATGATGATTGTACAAAATCACATAACTTAAAAACCAAAACCAATGTGAATTAATAACCTTGAAAAAAAGTGATGGTCAAAAGATATTGTTCCTTCTTTTAGATCCCTTCCCATTCTTTAATTCAATGTTTTTATTCTTGCTAACATACTTAATGTTGTGAAATCAATTTAATATTTTTGTTTTGAATAGGAAAACTGGTAGTATTTCGAAAAATACATATGTAACTGAACACCTGACTTTAAACCATCCATTTTTTTAACATTCTGCCAAACCATTCTGAAATGAGCTTTATCCTTTTGTTATGAAAGGTTTAGATAACTCTCGTTTAACATGTGGAAAATAAAGATTTTGCAGGAGAAAAACTGTACTGGTAATACCAGTCCATGATGAAGAATCTATTCATAAAATAAGTTTATCAACAGCTCACTATATTTTACTTAAATCCTGTTTTTAATCTTATTAGTGCTTTTGGTTGTTTCAATAACTGGTTAAATTATTACATGTTTTGGATACAAGTCAACAGATCAAAAATAAAATATTCAATACTTCATAAAAACATTTATTTTGCCATAAAATGTGGAGACATATAGTATTACAACAAATTCTCTACAAAACTTGATAACCCCTCTTTATATCTACATGAGTGTGCAGAATCATCACAGTTAGAACTAATCATCAGTATGTCATATGCATAATAAATGTGTTTCTTTAACTTGCATTACACTGGTTTTCCTCAAAAAATTGGAATTAAGATGATCAACAAATTTATAGAATGCAACCATGTTGCACTAAAGAGAAAACATAACTTGAAACCTACCTTAAGTATCTGTCAATAGAATACAAGCAACTGAGATAAAAAATACAATTCTAATTAAGTGATGGGGAAAATACAAATTTATTGTGAAAACTGTTTTACTAGTTTAGCTGGAGGCTTTTCCAAAAGTTCTGGCAAACAGAAACATAACGTTATTTGTTACTTTGTATAATGTTTTAAAGCAAACCATGTTAAGCCAAATTTATAAATATCAAACCCAAAGCTGCCCTCTTCCTATATACATAGCTTTGTGGTTAATTACTCATTTGTTCACATCAATCAGAGTACTAAACCACCTGATAAAATTTTTATAAATACAGTCTTTACTGTGCTCTCCACACACTGTACAAAATATAATACCGTGCAGGACAGACATAAAATAGCTGTAAATAATAGTTTTAGTCTGTAATCTGCTCAGAAATGCAATGTGAAGAAGCAGTGCCAAAGATATAACTGACAACAAGTATCATAATGTAGTATCTACTATATACTTGAGACTAGGCTTCATGATACAGTTTAGAATATTTGATTCACAGTATCATGAACCATCTAGAACATATCTAACATAATATTTCATACTGTTTCAAAAATATTTAACACCAAGTCTTGGATTTTAGACAGTTGCTATCATGGCATTCTATATAGAAAATTTTATAAAATCATCAGTGGTGCAGTCAAAGGAAAGCAAGAGTAAAGCTTGTTTATCCACTTCTTACTTGGGGAACATAGTGTTTACTCCCTTCTCACTTAACCTTTAGTGCTTACCTTGCTACTGTTCAAGCTGGACCCCAACCACCAAAATAGGTCAGTTTATTCAATTATTTTTAAATACCATAGCACTGGACAAAACACATCATGACAAACCGCATAGGAAACTTGACACCATGCATAATGAGTTCAGAATAACTGACATTGTGTATAATGATGAAGTGTTTTGGATATTTGGTACTAGGTACTAATGTGTAATTATTTTAATATCTGATACAATATATTGTAATATAGTGTAGAATACTAGAAACTCTGTAATGATTAGAATACTTCACACCAAGTATCATGATGAAATGCCTAAATAATATGATATAGCATTTACAATACTTGACACCAGGTATCATGATGAAATGCCTAATAATATGGTATCATAATGACATGTCTAAATAACATGGCAAAGCATTTAGGATACTTGACACCAGGTATCATGATGAAATGCCTAATAATATGGTATCATGATGACATGTCTTGATAACAAGGCATAGCATTTAGGATACTTGACACCAGGTATGATGAAATGCCTAATAATATGGTATCATAATGACATGTCTTGATAACAAGGCATAGCATTTAGGATACTTGACACCAGGTATGATGAAATGCCTAATAATGTGGTATCATAATGACATGTCTTGATAACAAGGCATAGCATTTAGGATACTTGACACCAGGTATCATGATGAAATGCCTAATAATATGGTATCATGATGACATGTCTAGATAACATGGCATAGCATTTAGGATACTTGACACCAGGTATCATGATGACATGTCTAGATACGATGGTGTTAATGTTTTGGACACTTAACATCACATATCATGATGAAATGTGTAGATAACATGGTTCACTTTAGGATATTTAAGCTAAAGTCAGTTAAAACTATGCTACATCTAGCTTTCATTTAACTAGTCTATAATTTAATACATGTTCATCACACACCTAGTGTTATTGAGAGGATGGATAATTTGAAATATTAGTGGTAGAACATGAGATTTTCTTGAAATTCATCACCAATTTTTATAATGATTAAACAGGTTTCAAAGTCATCAAAAAGTTAATTATCCCTAGTGAACTCCTCATAATGTTTTGTGTGCTACATTCTTCCTACCTTAACCAATGAGACACTAAAATAAAAACAATATCTTGCTCAAATAATATTGTTCTGGACAAAATCACTAATCATAGATCATCATTAGAGTGTACAGTTTTTCTTTATATCTAAAGAAGCCACAATATTTCTTAAACAAGTGACTAAAATTGGCTGAATTGTTTAGTTTAAATTACTGCCCACCCCAACAGCTTCGAGCAGCTTTTTTATTCAACACATTCTCTTAACATTTCACCTTAATTCAACTCTCAAGAATGAATGCAGATTTACTGGCACAGAAGATCCCATAGATCAGTATTATTCTCACCATTAAATTGCCGTTAGCATAATAAACTCGCATGCAACTATTAAGTTTCAACAATTGGTCAACTCTTAGGTCACATATTTGAAACTAAAAAGTAAAGATTACACAGTTATCTCAATACCAGTAAAAACCACAACAGGTGACTTCCTTAAGTATGTTTACAAATGCAGTAACTACTTATTTCCTTAGGGTTATAAATTAGAACTTTAAGATTTCATTTTTGAATTTGTTTGCTTACTGCAGATTAACAGGCTCCTTTTCCTAGCAATGAGAAATACATATATAATGTGGCAAAGAATCAAAGTAACAGATAAGACTAAATGAACGTTTAATTTATCACAGGTATTAGTGAAATATAATTATGCAACTTACTGAGGTTTAATATTGTGCATTGCAAAAATGCTATATAATAACTGAAGTGTAAAATTTTTTATACCTTGAAAAATTTTTCTCAACAATGACCCCCCCCCCCAGTCAACAATTATTATCATTACACAAACAGAAAAACAGGGGAATGTAATAAATTCCAGACTTTTAAAAAAGGCAACAGCATAAAGAAGATCATATCATCTAGTATACAGTATATCTGATGAATGTAACATTGTCTTTCACATAAGGTATGACAACATTAATCACTATTTTATATTACACTCAAATCCTTCTTATCTACATGATTGTCACCTTAAAATAAACAATGGTCCAAAACTCAGAAACATATATCAAAATCTCACTTTCAGAAATGGAAAGCTATCAACAAAGTAGAAGTTAAACAAGAATAACAACTATCAGTAAAATAAGGTATTAAAATTATATTAAATCTGACCACTTAAATCATATTTTACAACATGATCTATGTTTCAACACTTTGAAATATACAATTTTGCCTTTTTAATTTGATCTAAAATTACTATAAAGGATAGAAACTAAGCTAAATATTAAACATGGTTTTCTGTTCTTATAGACCTAAAGAAAGCATTTTACTTTATTATTTTTACATTCATCCTAGTGTTATAATTTGTCTTACAACATCACACTAAAGTATTTGTCAAATTCTTAAAAACTATATAGAAAACATTTATACCACTGAGAGCCTTAAATTACCTCTTCTAGCAAAAAAAAAATCCATTTTGGATGCTATATCCAACATTTTCAAAAGTATAACAAATTTTAAGCCAAATAACCAACTCTGAACAACAGTTTCAGATATGTTGTAATGCTTCAAGGAGTGACTGTTAATATTTTTAGCTGTTTTTAAAACAAAACATAAACTAACAATACTTGTATATGTTTAACATAATTCTATTAGAAACGTTTTTTTTCTGCATTTGCCAAAATAAAGTTTCTATGCAAATGTTACCTATTTGATTTAAATCTAGACCTGATCTGGCAAGGTGATAAAATATTTCAGCTATTTATTACCACCGTGCTAATAAACTTATTTTATTGTATTCATGTCATGAGAAAATGTTAAAAAATATACAGCATCTCTAAATTAGTCATTATAAAACTAATTTTCTATACTTTTTTGCCAATAAACATTTTTTTTAAATTCTGCTACATAACTCACACTGACTTAGCTAATGAATTAATAATCAATCTAAACTTTTAACATGAAAGTAAGTCTTTAAAAGTTAAAGTTTCTCATTAGATGTTAGCAAGAATATAATGTAAATTTATCTGTTATCTTACAGATTTTTTTTACCTAAGTATAAATAATGAAATGTAAGATGAAGCACGTGCTGGTTACAGGGCCTGTTGTCTATTTGTACTTGTTCTTTTGGCATTAATCATACTGTGAATTGTTACACATCTTCTAATAACCTTAATTTTTATTAGCTTCAACAAGTAAACTTAAAAGCCTGTACAAATATTCAACAACAAAAAATTAATATGATGGAAAAATCATAAAACTGATAAAAATACAGTGCTTGTAAATATTAATCAAATATCAAAGTTCAATCTCATACCCCAGACCTAGTATCCAGTAACTTTCTAGTTGTCACAAGTCAAGCGTATATAGCAGCTTAACAAAATGAAAGAAACAGAAATTATATTGGAGTCTTTCATCTAGTATAAGTATTCAGCATACACAGTCATCAACTAAGGGTTGTTATTGGCACTTAAACTGCTATTTCTTCCCACATACAGAATTTTCTGAACTTCTTCTAAACCCTACATCTTGATATAATAAACATGAGGAACAGAGCAAAGCAGTTTCCCTCGTCCCTAGATATGTATATCATAACAATTGTCACATTCAAACCATTTCTTATAACTTCACAGATGTCACTTCTTCTGGGAGGTTTAACAAGTCTGAAGAAAACTGGTTGCCAGAGGTAGGCCTTTGTTGAAGCTCTTGAGACAACATGACACAGTTTGGCAGAGGGAGATTGTGTTCTTGTCGGTAGACATCCCAACGAGCATCATCAGATTCATGTGTTAAATATCTAGAGCCCACTTGTGCTTCCAGTTCATGTAAATCACACCACAGTTGATAATCCTGAAATGTAAAGTACCCTATTTCTTTACAAAACACTATTTAGATACTAAATCACATATTTGGCAATTATTGTTTAACATGTTATTCCTATTATGGGGCATTACACAAACAAACCTTAGTAAAGTTTTATTTGGAAACTCAGACATTACTTTAAGTTTAAAAATTATAAGAATTATATAAACAATGTATCACCATTATATGACTAATGAACACATATTATACTCAAATGTACAAGACAGACTAAATTTGACGAGTAACACAATTCTCTTAAATTAGAAATATTTTACAGAATAAATAAAAACTAAGAGTGTATGGGATTCAAACCCATGATTCTGCTTACAGGATAAAGGAGTTAATAATCTACAAAACTACATATATTTTGAGTTTAAAAATTATAAGAATTATATAAACAATGTATCACCATTATATGACTAATGAATACATAATACACCCAAATGTATGAGAAAGAGTAAATATGAAGAGTAACACACAATTATGTTCAATTAGAAATATCTTACTGAAGAAATAAAAACTAAGAGTGGGTGGGATTCAAACCGATGATCCTGCTTACAGGATAAACGAGTTAACCAAATAAGCTACAGGCCAACAGATCTCAGTTTCCAAATGACTGGTAAAGAGAGAATCAAGATTTTTCACTTCAATATATCATCTTGTATTGTCCAATATCTATTTATTACCATTTTTTATTGGAAGGACTTCAACCACATAAAGTTGGAAAATTTTCTCTATAGAAGTGAAAACTAGGAATGGAACCCAGGGCATTGCTTACAATGAAAAACAATCATGTTAAGAAATAGCTACAACCTTGTATAAATGGTTAGATGAATCGTGTTTACTCAAATGAGAAATTAATTTCAATGACAACGTGTATTTCATTATAGAGGAAAAACTTAAAGGAGTTGTATTTGAAACAATACAGATATTAGTTTTGAAAACTTAAATAAATGATAACTCAATCACAAGGAATAACACAATATTACAGAATAGAAAATGACATATAATGTCTGAGATCTATCCAACTTTTTCTCTCTCACTCATTTGCATATATATAATGGTTTGGTTCTTTTATAGGGTATCCTGTAGGAACTGTGTGTCTGTTATGACTTTTGGGGATCAAGACACATGGTAGTTTATTGTGTGGCTAAAACAACTTGCAGGACACATTGTGTGATAGTAAATGGAGTGATAGTTTAGCAATTTTCCACTTTCTCTAGCTTGAACTGTGGTAATACAAACTATCACATATTTTCAGTGGATGTGCTCTACTCGACCCTTACTGCACATACCAAATTTCAAGGTAATCCATTAAGAAATACATGATATAAAATCTCCAATTTTTTTTCTTTGCACCAAAAGTATGGAAACTTTATTTGATAGAAAAGCATATATAACATTCATGGATTTTTCTTAAAATTTGGTACACTGATAGATCTTTATGACCTACAATTGAATGTCAAATTTGGTCTAAATATAAGCAATATGTGCCAAGTTATTCCACAAAAAACACTCAATTTTGACCAAAATTTTTGCAAACACCTACACAAAAAGTCACGTGAGCTATATGTCTGAAATTTTTGCGACAGCTTCAGCTAAGAGCAAAGGTGGACTATTTTTAGTTTTTTGTCATTCGGATTAAAGACGGCTAATTTATAGCGGCCAAACTATAGGGTGAAAGCACATGCAGATACATAAGTATTGGTTAGGTCAAGCAAACTAAATTAGCAGTTAGCTGAAGTTTTGAAAAGAATCATATCGGTAGACAGTTATTA
>NW_013668517.1:125690-130591 GCF_000517525.1 Limulus polyphemus | reverse complement strand
CCAACTTTTAAGCACAAGTTTGCTAAATTTTATGAAATTCTCCTAATTAAAAAGTATTTAGCATCATGTGATATTAGCATAAAAAGGCAAAATCCGACCACATGCCCCTGAAAACAGTACACAACATAATCAAATTAAGAATGATGCTCATCTAGAAAAGTGACACAGGTAACATGTACAGAGATTGCTTGCATGACATACCTAGGAAAAGAAGACCAACTATAGAAAACTGTATGAAAAGTACCTAGCCAGGGAACAATTGGCAGCATGTAATGACACTAGACAAAATGTTTGTGTACAAGTCTCTTCCCATTTTGTTCTGGTAAATGTGGGGAAAAAATTCTATTAACTAGTAAATGCCATGTCTTGATACTTTTTGAAGTGATTCATGATAATTGGTGGATACTGCATCAGCAGCAAGTTAGGGATCGGGAGAGTGGATACAAAGGTCAAGGTGAACTCTGCTTACTATCAGAACAATGTTCTGGACCATTTATACCACATAGAAATACAAGACCAACAGGGTATTAGTTCACTAAAAAAAGGCTTTCAGTCATACTGCCCATTCACTTCTGTCACATACCTCAAGAAGCTGGAGTATGTAATAGATATTGATGCTATTCAATAAGAGCAAATACTGGTTAAATCACTGTATGCAACACCTAGGATTTCTGCTTGATCAGACTGTTGAAATGGGTGCTTAGAAACTGTCATTCTTGTATGCTAAATGGATTAATTATGGAAAGCATGCAGGAAGATGTGAGGTGATTTGAACATGACAGCTTTAAAATGGAGCTTTTTGCAATGGAAACTATACTGCAAGGCTATTGTCAAGATGCACAGTCATCAGACAGAGCATGATTAGACATGGCAACATGGACTGGAACAACATGGTGAAATTATAAAATCATCTTAATATAATATATTTAACCTTCTGTATAAGTAAGGGGTAAGTGAACATAGAACAATTTGTAAAAATAATTATATAGATATAGAGTACACCTTCATTATGATAACATATGAGAGATCCATATTCTGTAGATATAGCTAATAATAGAAATATTACATGTGTCCCTACTAAGGGTAAGAACAATATTTGTTCTCAAAAGGTCAAATAATGGTGTTAAAAAGTTTTGTGCCACCTAGTTATCAAATGATACATTTCATGTGAATTTGAAATCAAAAACAATGATTGTTTCTTGTTGTTTGGATAAATGAATTTATATTTTTGTAACAGGAATTAAAGGGCAATTCTTTGTTGTGATCCACTCTTGGTTGTCTCTTTTAGAAGTGTAACTGTATCAGAAAAATGACTAATGTAATTTTGTTTTTTAGAGCTTTTCAGAAAATATTACCATGTTTACAGAAACCTAAGGGTTGCTTCTGATGAAAGTTATAATTTTCCTATACGAAAATGTATTTCTGACAGGTATTTCCCTCCACTCACAAGATTAGCTTTTCCCATTTAGTGCTGCCCTCTATATGCGAACTTTTTTCAAAATGCATGCCACAGGTCTTTCACATCCCTCTGTTAGAAGCCAAAGTTCCAACATGTCTCTCATGCAAATCATCATGCGTCAACTCTCCACCAATAGGAGAGCACTACTATCATGGATTCTGATATGTGCCACTACCAAACTATCACTTCGAAGTTAGGCAGAAGACAGAAGTACTGGAAGATTGTAGGGAGGAAGGGTGGGAAGTGTGAGCGGAGGGAAGTATCTATCGGAAATACATTTTTGTATCGGAAAATTATAACTTCCGATACAGTACCTTCTCTCCTCTCACAAGATTAGCTTGAATCCCAAATTGAAAAGGAGGAGGGACCAGTGCCAGAGAAGAATAGGCGTATCCCCTGAAAGTGTCTGAAGGATACCCCTAGGAATGAGAGAAACAGATCAGAGGGGCACTGCACCACTTCTCAAACAGGTATCTTTTCATCACGAACAAGTGGGATCAAATCATGAGAGAATATGAAGGGAGCACATCTGCATGGGAGAGGATAGGTCAATAATGTGATCCCAATCACATACACCCAATCCCACGTAATGAAAGTGGGTAATGGAGTATGTTTCCCATGGTGTAGGGTGGCTAGGGCTCATTGGACCTTACTTGGTAAATCATCATCATTCAAATTATCACTCCCTGGGTACCGACATCCATGCGAGGGTAGGATGAGGATCATACCGTTTTCACCTCAAGCCCTAAAATCATGAATGTACATATAATTTTGACTCCAGGAAATATCATACGATGAGCATTGAGTTAGGAACCCGGGAATGTATCATTCGGTATATGATGGAAGTCTGTAACATGCAATCAATCCCCACGACTGTGAAACCAGTCCAATACTTACACAGCTTTGCAACATCCTCATCATTTTTAGAACAAAGGAATGCCCAGGACAGAAGCACAAATAGGCCACGTAGACTACCTGCGACCCACAACACAGAAGACAGAATTGATGGAGAGATGGATGCCCCGAAACCTGTGTGAGGGCTTATGTGATTAGTTCACTTAATCTCCAAAACCTCACTCGCTGGTAGGAGGAGGGCACCCAATCGGAGGGGTGAACTGCATTTAGGCATCTCACTATGGGCATGTGTCACTCATCCGGAGGATCTTGTTACTCCTCCTACATTGGCAGAATATCACAACCCTATTCTGAACTGAATGATTATAGCCATCTTTTTGGAACCCATTCAGTAAGTTGCCTCCATGGTCAACCACCCCAGCGGCTTGGAACTGGTGAGTGGTAAGGACTCTTGTACTTCACTGGAAAGGTGAAGTGCATTGGATAGTCCGGTGGGACTGCTACATTCGAGACAGTGCAATTGGTGATCACAAAACCCTATTTTGAAAAGCAGAACATACCAAGTTATTCAGTCCAGGCATGGTAAGGAGGTCATTGATCACCTTTTGCTTTACCCATGCCATCCATAGGTGGTATGGTGTGGGACAAGCATTTTTATGAAGCAAACATTACGAGGTTATTCACACTCTTGTGATCTTGTGAAACAGCCCATCTCAAGGGTGAGCATGCATAGCAATGGACAAAGTGTGCGAGTCAACATGGCGTATAGTGCTGATTTGTGTTTTTGTTGTTTTTAGTATAAATATATCTGAGAATGGTTATAGCCATCATTCAATGTTCAGAAAGAATACCTGGTCAGGCACCATTCACCACAGAGCAGGATCCAAAGTGAAATTGAAGCAAGGGCCCCTGAAAGAAAAGAAAACAAAAGTAAGGACTTACCTTGTGTCAAAGCTATGCCAAAGTCTGTAGAATAGCCACAGGTGGCAGGAGATACCCCAAGGAAGCAGAAATTGCGATGTGGTGCAAGTACTGGGAGATGAATGTGTGCGGAGTCGTCCACATGCCCAACTGTAGAATCTCCTCCAATGACCAATGAAGATGAGAGGTAAGGAAGAAGGTAAGGTTTCAACAAGGAGGAATAAGCCAATTGGATCAAACTACGATCCCAACTGGTCAGGGTAACAATGGAAAGGTCACGAGAAGAGGAGAAAGAGGTGGGAACAAGAACCCTGGGAGGAAGCCGTGCATGCAATATAACAACAGAGGACACATACTGGGCAGAGGAGTCTATCTGGATCAGGACGAGAGATAGAGGGAAGGGAGGGTAAAGGGAGGAATGAGCCTAACAAACTGCCGAGGTCTGGGAAGGAATGCATGTTCTGGATAAAGGATGAGGTAGGTTGAATGACACAAGGTCCTGGTGACATAAAGAGCAAAAATATTCAATCCACGATGCCTGCAAGCCAATAGGAGGAGGAAATATGCCTTAACTCTCTCAACACGGGCTCGGGTCACTGTGACCAACCTTGTAATCTCTTGTACTAATAATAGTTTATATGCTACTAACTTTTAATACATTGCATGTATCTTCACAAAATTTGGTAGACTTGTAGTAAGAACTACAAGTCTTTTGCACACGAAAAATCACTTTTTTAATGAAGTATGTTTACTAATATTTGTCCGTGAAAATATCAATTCTTGTTTTTTATCTAGTCTAAGTGCAAAGTGATTTTCATTTTATGAATTAGAATATATTTCTTTGTCTCAAAAATCTCAAATTTCATTTGCATAACCTCTAAAACCTCCAAAATACATATATAACTTTTTCAGTAAAACATTATATTTCATCTGTTATAACGTTTATTACTTGATTCTTCAGCCTGCAAACAACTCTTGAAAGTATAATGAAAAGAAAAATTGTAAAATCAGAAATAAAATGAACAGCTGTTTCCTTTTTTCTTCATTGTTGGTCATGAAGTTTCAAAGTACTTACCCTGAGAGTTTCAACTGCTAAACATTTCCCATATATTTTCTGTGTTTATTTTTCTGTCAAAACTAAAATAGAGACCCACTGAAGATAAAGCAATAAATCACCACTCGTGTTATTAGACTGTTTACGTGCAACCATAATACAAAACTCTTGAGAGCAACAACGCACACACAAGTCAGTGAAATGGCATGCCCCTTGCTTTGAAAACACAATATGATAGGATTTAGTACCTTATGTTTCCTACAACACTTACAACATATCTATACATTTCCATTCATTCATACAGCTTTTTCTGTGTACCACTTTAAGTATTTGTTTTTGATTCATGCAGTTTGAAACAGAATTATTCCTTTCAGGCATGTATTATAATGTTATACTGTATATGCTATCATAAGTATGGCTTTTGCAGTTTTCTTGAAAATTTGTAGTAAAGTACATATGTATAAGTTTCCATTCATTCATATAGATTTTTCTTTGCACAACTTTATGTATTTGTTTTTGATTCATGAAATTTGTATGTGCATTATTCCTTTTAGGCATATATAAACAGACCTCAGTTTAGCCAATTAGAATAACTCAAATTCAGTAGGCCTA
>NW_013668517.1:101093-125217 GCF_000517525.1 Limulus polyphemus | reverse complement strand
TAAAAATATTGCTATCTCAGCAAATCCTAGAGAAGGGAGGTTCTTATTTTATATTTAGCTTGTCTATATCTCAAGTTTGAGTTTCTAATTCATTAGTTACTTGTACATGTTGGAAACTGAACAATAAGACAACTGGACACAAAAATCGACATTTAACATTTCTTTCTTTACATTTCCTTTTAAATTAAGAATTAAAACATATACAATATTAAAATTTAAATTATAAACTATGTTTTGATGCCAATTTCATTGACATAAGTAGTAAAAATGTTATTTAATAAAATTTTGAAAAATAACGCTTCAAAACATCATGACACATGCACTTTAACCTACCTGGGGCGAAAAGGTTAAGTGAAATAAGTAACAGAAAGAAATGAGATCGAACAGGGGTAAAGTGAGGGCATGGAAAACCACCTTAATGTTCCAGAGTGACAGATGTCTCCGCAGTTGAAGGAGCCAGAAAGAACAGATCAACATGGAAAGGACTGGGGAGGAAAATAAATTGAAGATATGGGATAAGGCTCCCCAAATTCCGAAATTGGGGAGACCAATGAACTCCTCTCAGAGCCAGGTAAGGAATTTGGTGATACCAGCAACTGCAGGGCGAGAAGCTGGGAAATCCCAAGCCAATGCCCAGGAGTGAGAAACACTCCACTTCCATTGGTAAAAAGCCAAGGAAGAAGGATGAACAGAATGGGCTAAATGAGAAACTACTCGGAAAGAGAATACGGAACGCCTCGCCAGGGACCGTACAGAAGTTAGGCATCAAGACGGAGGACAGGAAGTGCGAAATGAAGAACCGGCTACTGGGGTTGATGTAACAGGTCTGGAAATAAGGGAAGAGGATGGGAGGAATCACCTAGAGCCAAAGCAACTGAGGGAACCATTGTTGAGCGGGCCAGTAAGGGACAATCAAAAGGACTCTGCACAGAGTGGCATGGATGAGGGAGACTACCCGATGAAGTAATCAGATAAAGGAGGATAAATAGAAAGAAACAGGTGGGACAAATCCTGGCTGAAGGCGTCTACGGCCAAAACCCTAGGATGGGATAACAGGGACCAAAACTGAAGTAATTTGTGATTGAGGGCAGTGGAAAATGCATCAACATGAGGAGTACCCAAATGATGACAGTGCCACTGAAAAATAGCAGGATGTAGGGACCACTCCATGGGATAAACCCGAACCAGTCAGCAAAGATGATCCACCACCAGATTGAAGGCACCTGGAATATGACACGCCATCAAATGAATGAGATGAGAGTGGGCCCAATAGAGAAGATTCAACATAGAGGTATCGACTGGGTGCTGCCTTGGTGATTGATATAAGCCACCACTGTAGAATTGTCAGAAAGGATCATAACCAGGTGACTGCTGGTGAAAGAAATAAAATGATCCAATGCTCGACGGACAGCCAGGAGTTCCAGGATGCTGATGTGAAGAGAATGTTCTTCAGCAGATCAATAACCCAAAACCTCTTGGTGATTGACCCATGCACCATAGACCTGATGGGATGTCTACGTGAACAGATGTAAATCTGGCTGTGGAGGAAGAAGCAGGACACCCGCCTTGTCAAACCATCAATGTAGATCATGCACCAAGAAGGAGGGAATATGAATAGGAGCATCCAGGGGATCCCGTACAAGATTCCACTAGTCATGAAGGGCCCACTAAAGCAAACGCCTATGAGCCCTGCCAAGGGGTTTGATAGGTGTCAGAGACAACCACCTCCCCAAAAGCGATAGAACCTTGCCAGTAGTAAGTAAGGGAGCAGGCAGAGCTGTCTGAATGGCCAGTTCCATAGAATGGAGCCAGAGAGGAGAAGGTTAGGTCCGACCGAGATGGATGTTGAAGAAAACATTAAGATGTACAAGGTAATGGGTAGTATCAAGGAAGGGCCTCTCCAATATGATCAACCATCTCACTCGCACAGCATCGAGAGGGAGCTAACGAGTAGGACTGGTCAACTCTCATTCAAAATGAGCATGAAGAAGCCAGAGATCCCTGTAAGTGTGGAATTGCAGCCCCAAGGTATGAATACGCTGAGCAATGGGGTGAACCACTTAACAAAAAAATATGTCGTGGAAGCCAGACCAAAAAGCAGGGTGCTGAAAAGGTATACTACCCCATTACGGGCAAACTGGCAGAAATAAAACCCGAATGAAGCAGGTATGACAACCTGTTGGGGGAAGAGGTCAAGCGCTGCCTCGGCAGACACTAGCGTGACCAGGGATCCTGAGGGGGAGGAAGGAAATGGGATAGAGGGGAAAAGGGTATGACAAAATCATCTGATAGTACACCATGAACCCAAATTTCGGAGAGGAAAGGCCTTCTCTGATGAACCAAATTTGCCACACGAGCTACCCCAATCTTGAACTCACCAAGCAGTCATCAGAACAGTTGCCTGCATACCATGTGTTACCGTGAAAAATGACTAAGTGTGGTATCACTGGAAGCTGGGACAGGCGGGACTGTCAAGGGTTGGGTCGGGAAACAGAACTTGGAGCCACACCCAGCTCTGATGGAAACCCAACAAGGTCCCCGTTGTGAAAGGTGGATCACTGTTGGACAGAAGCCACTCGTGACTCCAAGGACACAGTAATTGTATTACACTCGAAATGTCGTAAAACAAGAAGGTCCAGTATATATGGAGCTGGGTGACAGGTCTGCAAAAACATAGCATCACAACCCAAAAAGTCCTAAACAGAAGTGAACCATGTGTGTAGGGCAAGAACTGAAAACAACATGCGGACGACAGTGGAAGGGAAGAGGGTGAGGATGTCCCCAGAAAACCTGACATGATTCTTGTGAAAAGCCTCAGACAGGAAGAGGATTGAGATGAGGTATTACAAAAAGTGTCAGAGGACGACTAAGGCAAGAAAACGGGCACAGGTAGAATAAACAGGAAAATTGGGACCCATCCTCTCAAACAGGTAAAACTGAACCCACAACTGGTGGTCCAGAATTTGAAATCTCACCCTAAAAGTCGCAAGGGCGGACCGACCGAAGCTTGCGAGAAACTAGGCACACTAATGTCATCACCCAACAGGGCAACAAAGCACAGTGTAAACCCTAACATAAGAGGACAGAAAAAGAGGCAGAAACAAGCAATAAGGAAGGATGCGAGTCAAAATAACTATGGTTAGAAGTAAAACATCACATACCTGAGATATAATATCACCAAGAAACCCGATGAGGGCTGAACAGAATCCCCAGGAAGGTGTTCGAAGGCACTGTGAACTTTGGGGGGGGTGAAAGATCAAAATTTCGTCAGTCTGCACCTGTAAAAGGCTTAAAAAGTACAGAAAGAAGATGGGCACGAACAGGGGACGATGTGTGTTCCATACAATGCTCCATCTCTCTGTGACAAACGGCTGAGAAATCCCCGAACGGGTCACGCCAGTGGCCAAAAGTGCAGTAACAGATGAGTAATACGCACCCAAAGTGGTAACAGCAACTTTGGAATTCAGGCTAGATACTAAACAGCAAAATATGCACGGCAAAAATGGGGAAATCAAATGCTCTCAAATAAAAGTGAAATGAAGTTGAAGTAAGTTAAATAAAGTTAAACCACTTCTAGGGTAATCAGTGGTCTAAAGAAAGACTTCTGCACTCAAGCAGTGCCAAACAAGAAGTGATAGATCAGCAGTGGCACATAGAGGGAGTCACATCATAGTAGTGCTCTCCTCCTGGTGGAGAGTTGACACATGATAATTCACATGAGAGATATGTTGGAACTTTGGATTCCAACAGAGGGATGTGGAAGGCTTGTAGCATGCGTTTTATAAAAAGGGCAGCACAATATGGGAAAAGCTAATCTTGTGAGGGGAGGGAAGGTACTGTATCGGGAAAAAGCTTGAAAGTTAGTCTCAAAGATTTTGTTTCTTTGCTCCAATTCCACAGTTGGTCAAAGTCATACTTTTCAACCATTCACATGTACTTGCTGGTTACCTTCCATGCTCAAGCCTAGTCAAAGCCTTTTTTTAAACCTCAGGGAGAAAGTGGAGGAGGTATAGCAGGTTGGTTTTAACTATATAGTTAGTGAAAGTTATAATTTTTTGGTACCTCTACTAGCAGCAGGTGCAAGTAATTGTTTTTGGTAATTTTAAACCTAGGTTTAGTTTTTGTGATTTTACACTAAACATGGCATGAAAAATTTAGAAAAAAAATTTACACTTTTAAGTAAATGATTTTGTTTTTCAAAACAAAATATATTACAAAGTCTAATCTCTCCTTTAATTGATACAATATAATAATAGAAAACATTCTTCTTAGAGATTTTAAGTATGATACAATGTAATAATTAATTTTTGTTTTTTTGTAGTTAAGCACAAAGCTACATGCTGGACTATCTGTGTTGTTTCTAGTGTTATAAGCCTTCAGACTTACTGTTGAACAACTGGGTTTTTTAATAATTAAAAAAATCAACAACATATACATAATGTCTAAGTAACATTGGAAAACTTTCACTGCTTACCTGCAACCAAGGATGACATAAAGACTTGTCAACAGTGTACCTTTTTCTTGTTTTCACTTGTAGTAAGTTCTGTATCAGGTCAATAGCTGAACAAAGAGTCAGAATTATGATGATTTAGTGTCACGTTTTGCAAAATATTAATTAGCATTTTTCATGTAATTTAAATACATAAAGTGTCAATCTTTTCACTTCAAAAAATATTTTACAATTCTTTGTTTATTATAACAAAAACACACCTAGTCACATATCTGCTGTACACTTGAGAAAAAATATAAGATTCTAAGAGCAGATAATTTAATCATATGGTAAGAGTTTGGGTAATGTTTTGGCTTACATGAAATACTACATTTAGAAATGTCTTACATACACGAAGCATTTGTATTACCGAGCATAATACATGATGTAGACCTTAAGACAAAATATATTTGAAATACACTTGACATTACTTATTAAATTTGTGTATTTGCATTCTACTTTCAACAATGTCCGTTTTCATATTCAGAAGAGTATTTTATGATATAGTCAACTCAGCCAAAGCTATGAACTTAAACAAAAAGAACATTGTAATACTCTATATAAAAGTTTCCTTTCACATATATCAACTTTACTTTATCTATTTCAAAAAAAGAAACAAACTAAGTATACACACACACAGAGTTAAATATAGTTTCTCAAATAAAAATCAGAACAAAACTAAGGGAATAGGAGTACTCTTCAAACACCCCATCCCTCTTATTCCTCTCTATATTGATTGAAATATGAATAAATACAATACTAATAATTTGAGTCAATATTTAGATAAATTATGTGTGATCTATACGCCAGATGATCTCACATGTTCTTGAAACTGTAAATGTATGAAGGATTATAAAAACAACTGTCACTCTACATAACCACATATGACTGTGGGCTACACTGAAAGGCAAATATCTAATACCCATTGAAAATAATTCTAGGAAAATATTATAAAACCAACCACTGGCTGATATTTCCTTCCATGGATTAGGTGGGTACATGAAAGTAGCATTCTGGATCTGATCATGAATGTCTTCCTCCTCATTGAAAGGAAAGGTTCCACTTAAACTGTAGCAATAAGAGAAAATCTAAACTTTGTTAGTTTAAAAAAAAAAGATTTTTTATTCATAAAATACAAATAAACAGAATAGGAATTTTATCTTGAATTAGTTTGTAAACAAACCTTAAGTTAAATGAAATTTCTTACACAATTAAAAGAAATTGAGTGATTGAAAGGTAACAGCATTTTTTTGTAACTAAGTAACCTAAACCTAATTTTGAGCTCCATTATAAACTTTCTCTAAAAAAAACAGTAACAAAGCTTCAATATTGCTATAAGGTTTTTAAAATTCCTTTTAAATTTTTATACATTTCCAGCTGTAAAAGCAACAATTGTTGAAGTAGGGCTATAAGATGCCTTAGGTGGTTAGCTCAAGCTCAAAAATTCAATAGGGCTTTCTCAAATATGGGGAAACTGAAAACAACAAAATAGCAAACATTTGAATCTAAAAAAAAAAATGGAACATGTCTCAGGGGATGTAAACCTTTTGTATATCAAACAATTACTACTAAAACAAGAACGTTGAGCAACATGTGATACAAATTCTTACAACACTGAATGATCTCTTTAAATATTAGTGCATCTTTTTCAATTTTAACTTTGGGTGTTTATATTACTTGCTTCTTTAATGCATTTACACTGAAATTGTATGTCACAATATTATGTCCCCATTAGGACAACCTTACCTGACGTAAACAATGACCCCAACTGACCACATGTCCAGAGATCTGTTATATCCTTTATTTCTCACTACTTCTGGTGCTACAATTAAGATTACTGAAAATGAATCAACAAGGACAATGGCCAAAAGGAAATTATTGTACACTTGTGTGTTTATATAATGCTAAATAGTCAAGGCCCATAAACTAATAATTATTTTAAAAGTAGCAATATAAAGGAAGTTATTAAATAATTTAAATATAACAGGCATGAATACACATTTTTGCATACACATTCATTTATTACTTTCTAAATTTAATCAATGTTTATATATATATATATGTGTGTGTGTGTGTGTGTGTACAGAATGTAGTTTGTGCAATATCACCTAAAAAAAAAACAATATTTATGACTAAACTCAAATAAACGTTGTATACAACTAGAACAACATAGAACATTTTTAATGCTGTTGACCCATCATCGTGATCTCTGTTCATAATAATGAAACCTATGAAAGACATATTTATTACAACATAGTCAGTGGCAAAAGTTTACTTTACCAAGTTCATGGGCTTTGCTCATTTATTTATTTTAATAGTTTTATAAACTACTTTCAGACTATGAATTTATCAAAATGTTTATACTAAGTATATATAGACCTACACTCAAAAACCTTGGTAAGTCAGCCAAACTTATACTTAAAGTTTATGTCTATTGGTCATGAATGGTTTATTATTTGAATATACTTTGACTACAATGAAATAGTCATTTATTTCATAGTCGGTAGTTTTGTTAAAACATGGAAAAATGTATAATCTATAGTATAGAAACTATACTATAGTTCAATTGTGGTGTCTTCACAATTAATCAGACATTATATTTCTCTCTCCTTACCTAAGTATGCAGGGGTTCCCACTAGTGACCTCCTAAAGGATTTTTCACCAATGATTCGGGCAAATCCAAAATCACAAAGTTTTACCTGAAATTAAGTTAGCTTTAGAAAAATAGCATAAATTATGAGCCACAGATATACAGCCAGATAGACTAATAAAACAATTGTACTTAAGTACATCTATCCATGTAGTTTATCTTTTTTGAAAAATATGTACATGATTAGAATCTGTTTGATGTTATTTACACAAGAAAATCTAACTCAGAAAAATTTACCAATTATCACAAGTAGTGCCAGCCCAAGTTCAAAAATTTAAAGGTGGAAAAATAATCAATTACACCCTTTTTCAAATTTTTATATTTTGATTTATTTTTCCGCACTTTACAAAATTTTAAATAATTTTTAAAATTCAGAATATAGAGTACAAAAATGGTACATAGTGGGAAAAATACATAAAGAAAACTTAGATTAGCTTTTAGAATATGGAACTTTATGAGCTTTTAACATGGCAAAACTTCCTTAATTGATCTATCTTAATATCTCTGGCCATTTCATTTTCTACAGAAATTATTGCTAAGCTGTTTAGTCTCTTTTGTCGCATTACAGAATGCAAAAGTGTTTTTATCAACTTTAGTCTCAAAAACAATCTTTTGCCACTTACCACACTAATAGACAAAGTTAATAAAATTCTTAGAGCAATAAACGTATTTGGAAAATTTCTTTGATTTGATTTTCCCATATACAAAATTAGACCTTATCTGGAATTGAATTTTCTGGTAATATTAATTTAAGTTCTGCACACAAACTTTCACCACAAAGTTCCCCTTTCTCCTTATTTGTTAGTATTTTTTCTAAAGTTTTAAAATTTTTGTAGTGGGTTCTTTGAGCCCTTCGAACCCATCTTGAGCTGGCCCTGGTCAAACGTTAAAAATGTCCACCACAGGTTGCTTACCTAGCAAAAGTCTGAATCACAAAATGTCTGTTAATTCTTACATGAAAATGAGCTGAAATCAAATTGTATCTAACGCAACTTACCTGAGGAAAATCGGAACCTGAAGATAACAGAACATTCTCAGGTTTAAGGTCACAGTGAACAATGTTCTTGAAATGTAGGTGTTTCAAGGCCATTAAAATCTATTAGAAAAACAGTATATAAAAGTCTCAGTTTCTTGAATATATATTCGTAAGTTGAGCTACACATAAATGAAAGGCTATTGATAATTTTTGTAACAGAGTCTTATATGGAACTCGGGCAAAAATAGTGCAATTACAATAGCTCAATTATAATCTTTATGTAAACCTTGTCAACAATGTTTCTTACTTAGTACTCTGAATGAAATATTAGTGAAACCAGTTGTGAGATGAAACTGCATGTGAGTATACTGTCAAAGATAAAAAGCAAAGTATCATATTTCAGTCACAAAAGATAACATGTTTCAACAATTATAATTATGTTTTTTTATTGCTTAGATTATGTAAAAACCTTGTATGTTGAGTAAACAGCATGTTTGTATAATTTACAGCAAAGTATCATTGAAATGCATGCTAAAATATTTTCTTTGTTCACTAGTCGTTGCAAGTTGTATAACACTAAAGCTCATGTATTTTAGTTACACTAGTTTCTGGTAATAACTTAAAAGTGTTATACTTACCACCATTGTTACTTCATTGTGATCTTTCTCATATTTCATTATCACTTTTACATCAGTTGAGATGAGTTGTTAATCATATCATACTCATATCTGTCTGATAACCTATAAAGATGAAAATAAAAGGTCATTCGTATCCTACCTGATACACAAGAAATCTTGTGATTCTTTCAGACAACCGTCGCTTTTCACTTGACAGAATCATTTCTAGCATATCTCCTTTTAGTTTTTCCATTATGACAAATATCTGAAAAAACAAAAACAAAATTGTACTGGTTTCTCGTATCGTGTAATTAGATAACACTTCAATAATTACAACTTTACAACATAATAATACTGTGATATAACTTGTTTATTTCAACTAGCTTCATTATTCATAGGTATGATTTAGGTTTGAACTGTCATACAAATAATAAACCTTTGTTTGTGGGGCTCTAGTATCAAAAACAGCAATCACTACCGCTGGAATATAAAACCTAATATTTTCAAATGCTAACATGAAAGATAATCTTACCCTGCCTGGGGTCTCTAACATCTTCTCCATAGTAACAACTCCAGGATGGTCAATATTCTGGAGAATAATCACCTCATTCTTCAAGTGGGCTTCTTTCTTAGTTGGCAGTTTTGTTTTGTCAATTACCTTGATGGCGACAGATCTCCCACTCGTTCGGTGCACACCTTAAGCAAAGCAAAAATCAGGAGACGTGATGATTTGCTATTTAGGTTCTTAATGCTAGTTAGAGAATACAGAACATATTCAAAAAATATCTGTATCTGCACAGGAAAATCTTTGTATCTTGGAAGTATATACTTCTTCTAGATGTTGACACATTAATAAACACATGATTTTCTACGATGTTGCTTTTAATACATAATTATTTAATTATATAACTGCTGAAAATTTATGTAGTAAAAATACACTTTTATCTCTTAGTTTTATATGTTGCTACTTTAAATTTCTGCCCTTGTCTGATACTAACAGAAGAGTATGAGTTAAACTTGAAGTGTTCTCGATTAACATCTCTCATCTATTTCCCATTATTCTAAGGATTATGAAAGTCAATGTTATGAGATATGCTATGAATTTTCATTAAAAATTCAAATTTTTTATGCTTAACTTCCTAATTTTAACACTTTCTTATGAAAAAACAAATTGAAGCAAGTATCGTAATATCAATTTTCTAGTTTATTCACTCTCAAAATGGTTAAAAAGTAGTGTAAGTGTGAAGTGCTTCCAGTCTGCAAGGAGCGAGTTTTATTTGGGACCTTGAGACTGACATGCACTTTTATTGAAGCTAGTAGTAAAGATGTACAATCTTTATTTATAATTTGCAGGTTGGAAGAGAAATTGGAGGCTACACTAAATAGAGGTGATAGATAGAGAGAAGGGTATACTGTGGGTAATGACAGCAAGATCTAAATGAGAAAATTAAGCCTTTACACACAAAGGTTAAAGTAGCTAGTAATGATTTCAGGAAGTTAGGAACAGTACAATTATAACTAGAAGTAGCAGCTTTAATTGTAATGAGCAGGTTCTACTAAGCAGGGTAAGTACATTTTTCTCTGTATGGGAGATGTCTGGTGTAGTGTCACATATCACAGAAAAATAGATTCATTCATCTCTGCCACAATCGTGTTCAAAGCATGCTGACCACATAATTCAATAAATTCATTCTGACTTTCCCAAGATAGATAATGAACTTGCATTTTTCCTCCCTTTTCTTGACTTTGTTTTACCTTTTGTAAGTGATCATGCAGAAGGGGGTCAGAGTGCGATATTAGTTCAAGTACACCCAAGAAATTGCCATTGTGAACATCGTTAATTGTGGAACTGCTTCCTTGAAATACAAAATTTCTGGATGCCAGAAATAAGGTTACATCCAAAGGTCTCTCTAGTAAAGCTTTGTTCTTTTCAGCTTCTGATTGTACTTGCTTCTGAAGCTGGCTATTGATCCCTCTACCTTGTAAAGCCTGCTGCAGGTTTCTCCATTGCCAGTAACAATGATGATGCTGACTATGCCCTTCATGCTTGGGAAGTCTGTCATATAATTTGCGTCACTTGCCACACTGAACCCTTCTTATTTTTTGCACAGTGCACTACAAGAGTTTTTCTTCAGCTCATTAAAAAATAGCAAACAAGGGATGCAAAATAAGGCTCTTTTACTCCAAGTTAACCAATCTCTCTTTGCATTCTCACAGCCACTTGGTGATTTTGAATACAGAAGATACTCAAGGAATGTCCAGCATTAGAATCTAATGGCATAGATTTAGATAATTCTGTAAGGTCAACATGGCTTTTTTGACAACAATTGATGATATTTTGCCTCTCAAGATAAATTTGTCTCTCTGGCCACATACCTGGGTTATCTATGTAAAAAAGTCAGTTGCATCCTGATGGGGATGGTCTGTTGCTGAAGTTTTTCTTTTTCTTCATTGAGTTAGTAGTGTCAGAGAGTTTATGTCCACGCTGTTAAGCCTAGATTAACCAACACATTCTCCTTGTGAATGCACATTATTTTTCTCTTTATTTATATCACTTACAAAATACTTTGTGATAGGGTTCCTGCTTCTCAGCTCCAATTCGTTTATTTTTATTTTCCTTTCTCTTTTTCTGCTTTTGCAAGCTGGATTTATGACAGTACATGTTTTGAATCAATCAATTTCTAAGTACTGAGTGACCACGACTGCATGAGCATAATGCATACATGATGTCAGTACATACACATGATATCTGTTTGTGTGCTCATGAGCAAACCATTTCAGGGGGAAAGGGGGGTCACTTAAAAAGCTTCAGATATGATTTAAATGTAAAGCAATCTTGGTGTACATTAAGAACATATTTCTAAGACTTATAAGGTAATACAATTAAAACAATAAATAAAAACAGCTCAAGCCAGGCTCCCCCAGAACAACAGTCGGTGACCCTGCTTTTAAGTAATAGATTTCTGCCCTTAGCTTTTGTAGAGGAGGAACTATAAAAGGGAAAGATAACAATAGGACAGAAAAGAATGGAAGTATAAAATTTAAGAAGGTTATAGTCAGGGGTGATTCTTTAGTACAGCACGTGTATAGGATAGCCTGTAGGGTAAATAGGGTGAAAAGAACTAGATTATGCTATCTAGGAGCAGGGGTGGAATGCATAACTGACAAAACAGTAATACAGTAACTGGTGTTAGCAATGTTGCTGTCTTTGTTGTGCATATAGGGTACAATGATGTAAGGAATGGTAGGTGAGAAAAGCTAAGTGATAAGTACAGGGGTTGATAAAGGTATTTAAAGAAAATGACATAAGTTAATCCTCTGAGGGATAATGCTGAGATTTAATTGTGTGGATTAGATTATAAGTGGTCACAAGGGATGAATTCCAGGCTTAGGTTAATACATATGGACAAGCAGGTTGGATTTGTGGGATCAGTTCAGTGAGAAATGGGAGCTTTTTGGAATGGTCTACATTTAAACAGGGTAGGGTTTGGTTTGTTTGCAAGGGCTATTAACTTTGCTGTAATAGCAGCTGTAACTAGGAATAGACAGTGGTGAGGGCCTGGATAAAGTAAATGCAGAAAAACTAAGATGTAGAGAAAAGAAAAGTGTGGGAACAAAGTACAGAAATAAAATACATGACTTTACAGCACAAATCAGAATGGAAAATTTTGATATGATAGGAATAACAGAAACTGTTAAATGTAGACTATTTTGATGACAGAAATGTTTTTGAAATACATGTTTTTACATTACATAATAGGGATAGAGTATCAAAACGATTTTAAGAAGTGGCTTTATATGTAAAATGTTAGTGACATCCTGTTAAATTTTAAGATATCAAAGATAATAGCTCGGAGATTGAATCTTTTCTGGTTTTTATAAGGGAAGAAAACGTTTAGTTGGAATTTGTTACAAACTACCAGATAAAACTGATGAAATTTAGGAAAAAATTTTACAGTAAGAATAAGATTTCAGCTGTTAATGAGGTCATAATTATGGGAGATTTTAATTCCAGGCACACAGAATGGGAAATTTTAGAGTAAAATATAAGCAAGACAGGTTTTCAAAAACCATTCAGGATAGCTTTATTCACTAATTGATCAAAGACCCAACTAGGAATAATGTTATTTTAGACTTATTGTTAACTTCTTATATAGATATGTGTAAAAGAGTGATGATGGACGAACTTCTGGCTGCAAATTATCACTGTGCAATTAGATTTGGTGTCTTACTTTCTTTGCAGTTCAGGAATAATAAGATTTTGACTAAAAATTTAAAAAAAGCAGCTTTGAGTGGATTTTACAAGAATTACCTATTGAGAATTGGGCAACTGAACTAACTGGATATACTGAACAAATATGGAAATATCTTAAAAGTAAATTTTTAAGTATTCAAGATAGCTGCAAGTAAAAGACGAGATTGGCTCATAAAGGTCATAAGAAATAAAGTCAAATAGAAGAATTATAAATTTAAGAAGTTTAAGTTGACTGCTATGATGGGAGAGTTGATCAAACAGGACATTAGGAAATTGAAAAAGACAAAAAGTAGGTTAAAAATGTAAAATTTAACAGTAACTATTTCTTTAAATACACATTAAAGGTATACAAAATGTTAGGATGTGAGTAGAGCCTTTGAGGTATAATAAAAGAAGGCTCATTTTTGATGACTATGAGATGGATGGGTTATTAAATTCTACTTTTTTCAACTTTTACAAATGAAAATTGAAACAATATTCAGTTGCTAGAAGGAAACAAGGTCGATCAGAATAATCATATGAATTTTGAGCTCGTTAGGAAAAAGTTGTGAAGTTTAAAGAATGAAAGGCTACTGGGCCAGATAACATTCCCACTCGGTTTTGAAGGAGGTTAACAATTCAATATGTGAGCCACTTGAGAATAATTTTTATAAGTTCTCAAACAGTGGACAGGTAGTTGAAAATTGAGAGTGGGCTAATGTTATTCCTCTTTTCCAGAAAAGTGATAAAAATTGTCCCAGTAATTATAGACCTATTAGTTTTAAATCAGTGGCAGGAAAAGTTTTGGAAAGTTTGACAAAAGATGCTTTGCCAAATCTTTAAACTTTTGTTAGATATTCATTATAGTTTCACTAGGGGGAAATCCTGTCTTATTTATCTTTAGATATTCTTTGAAGAGGTTATTACTTACCTATATGAAAGGTACAGATGTGAATTTGGTGTATATGGATTTTCAGAAAGAAATTGGCAAGGTGCCACATAAAAGGTTTGAAAGCTTGTTAAAAAAATATCTCTGTAGGTGTGGGGGGATAAGTTAGCTCATTGGACAGAAAAGTTACAAAATGGAAGAAAGTAGAAGGTTGTTATAAATGGAGTTCAGTCAAACTGGATTAACATCGCAAGTGCAGAACCTCAGGGCTCAGTGTTAAGACCTTTGCTCTTTATAAATAAAAATTGATGACACAGATGAAGGAATGGTCAATAAATTACTACAGTTTAATGACAATATTAAAGTTTTGGGTGTTGCTGGCTGTGAGGAGGATGCTGTTGTTTTACAGAAGGATTTAGATCGTTTGATGAGTTGGGCAAATAAATGGCTTTTAATTATAATGAATGCAAGGTAATGCATGTGGGTTATCATAATTTGAATTATAAGTATAATTTTGATGGGAATCATGTTAACAGTGTTATGGAAGAAAAGGGTCTTGGTGTTCTGGTTGATCAGTCTCTTAAGCCATCCAAGCACTGTTGTTAGTGGTAGGACAAACAGGATTTTAAATTGTATCTAGTAAAATACTGAATACAAATCTAAAGAGGTTATAATTTCATTGTATATGTCACTGGTTAGGCCAAATTTGGAGTATTGTGTTAAGTCTTTGGTTTCTTACTTTAGGAAGGACATATAATCGTTAGAAAGGGTTCAGAGGATGATACCTGGGACAGAAAGGTTGTCATATGAAAACATATTACAATATCTGAAATTTTTTTCTCTTAGAAAAAAAAAAAGGAATTGGAGGGGATCTGATTGAGTTGTTTAAGATTGTTAATGGAATGGATAGAGTCAGTGCATCTTTTGTGTTTAATGGTCAGAATGGTATAATTAAGGGAGATAAATATAAATTTTGTCAGGGTAGGATTCATCTTCAGTTAAGACAGTTTTACTTCTAACAGCGTAGTTGGCCCTTGGATTGGGTTGCCTTCAGATGTGGTGGATGCAGTAACTGTAATGGAGTTTAAGAGATGGTTTGATAAATGATTAAATAATAAGGGCTGACTTTGAGTTGTATTTTTTTTTAGTATAATGGATGGAATGGCCTAGATGGATCAACAGGTCCCCTGTTTTACAAAAAATTTATGTTATGCTAAAACTAATTCAATATATAAAACAAAAAATTGAGGTTGATACATGAACTAACCTCCATACACAATACCAAACTGCCCTGAGCCAAGAACTTCATCTGGTATGATCTGATACATACGGCTTATGTCCTAAAATCAAAAATGAAAAACGCTTAAGAGTAGAATACCACACAATTACATGAAATGTTGCCAGGATAAGAATCTAACAGAATGAGGACTTTAAGTAACAACATAGAAAGAAATACAAATATTTTTTCAAATATGTATATTTAACTTGTTACTATCTCTTTGCTGCAACCTTAACATTTCAGTTAAGACATATTTCATCTTGTTATACATACTACAGTTTCCATTAAGTTGCTAAATGTACCCACATTAGGTCTTAGCTTGTGGCAATGGTCACTACTTCCACAAAACACTTGATTTAATAAATTATGTCTTAGCTTGTAACACTGCTTGCTACTTCCACAAAACACGTGATTTAATAAATTATGTCTTAGCTTGTGACACTGCTTGCTACTTCCACTAAACACTTAATTTAATAAATTCTGTCTTATCTTGTAACACTGCTCTCTACTTCTACTAAAAACTTAATTTAATAAATTATATATTAGCTTGTAACACTGCTCACTACTTTCACAAAACACTTAATTTAATAAATTATGTCTTAGCTCATAACACTGCTCACTACTTCCAACAAACACTTAATTTAATAAATTATGTCTTAGCTCATAACACTGCTCACTACTTTTACCAAACAATTTAATAAATTGTCTTAGCTTGTAACACTGCTCACAACTTTTACCAAACACTTAATTTGATAAATTGTATTTTAGCTTGTAACACTGCTCACAACTTTTAACAAACACTTAATTTAATAACTTATGTCTTTGCTCGTAACCCTGCTCACAACTTTCACAAAACACTTAATTTAATAAATTATATCTTTGCTTGTAACACTGCTCACTACTTCTACCAAACACTTAATTTAATAAATTATTTCATAGCTTATGACACTGCTCACTATTTTCACTAAAAACTTAGTTTAATAAAGCACGTCTTAACTTGTGTGAATATGATCATTACTTCCATAAAGAGTTATCTTACCCATTTATATGCCTTACCTTATTACTATGGTCAACATTTTCTACTTGCTTCTCTCCATCTGTTGTTTGATCTACAATAAAGAGTTGATGAACTTACATTACTTATATTCTTACGATGTAGAATGTTTAAAAATAATCTCTTGGGGGAGTAGGAGGTTAATCACTATTCAAACTAACATAAAAATAAGTTTATTGTTGAATAGCTCATTTAGATTTAACTTAAGTGTTTAACTGAACTGATACAAAAAGAAAACAAAACACTTCATACGATTATGAAAAATGTATTAATGTCACAAAATGCCATCTATAATATGCTGCTTGAAATGAAATGTTGTGTGATGCTATGTTAATTAATTTTTCATTTACTCATCTGATGCTATTTTTTGTCTACATCACAAAGGTCAGAGGTTTCTCATGTCACCTTAACTGAACTAGAATTGTTGTGGGTAACTTCTGGGTACCATAGACCAAATAGCTGATCTTAAAAATATTAAAAATTGATGTCCAGAAAAAAATCAATAGACCAAACACATTAGTTTGTAGGTTTGAAGACCAGGTAATTCAAAAGGTTATAATATCTGCATATTTAACAAGAATATGAGTTTTGATTTATTTAAAAGTTCTAGAAGATTAAGAACGTGTTTTTTTAATGAAATTTCTTTATTCGTATTTCACAATTTTAAGCTTAATAGAGGATATACATAAAAACAACTTACAAAGTATACATTTTATTTTAAGACTAAAGAATAATGTGTGGAAGTACTGGAAATAAAATTTGAAGGACAGGTGTCAAATACAAGCATAATTTTCTTGATACACATATAATAATTCACATACCAATGAGTGAGAACTAAAACTATTTAATAAGTGACCCTGCTTACTTGAGGCACGATTATTCTGAGTTACTGTCACTGGCATCAGAGCCTGCCGAATTACATCTTCCCAGCCGTGGTTTCTGTTTGGTTCTTCCCCTACAAAATAGTCTAAATTGGCTGTTCGAAGCTCAAAACAATGGCAGGATCTAGATGATTCAGTATTTAGTGGATGCTTTGCAGTTTCAATGGACAATATTTCTGACAGTGGGATTTCCTTATAATGTTAAAAATATATATATATCTTTAACTCTTCTACTCTATTTGCTTATGCCTATAAGAATAACTATGAGATAAGAGTCACAAGCTAGAAAGAATGGACACTAAATCAGTGGAAGTTAAACATATCTCAGACTTCCGTTTTATGTATATTATCATCAATGACATTATACCAATGATGTCTTTATCGGTATATAGAACGTTTAAAGAATGATAACTTACCTGAAGATTTTTTATATTAGTTATTTTATTGTTGTGTGCATTTTAGCTAGAAATATAGTCATCTGAGTTATAAAAACTGTTGTTACTTTAGAAAATATTTTAGCATGAGTCTTTTCATATTTTAAAAAAATAAGATTATTTGCTTCTGATTAAGAATTATGAGTTTTACTATAAAAATGCTTGAATTTTTGACATACTGGTTTAATGTTACACCTCATTTTCATTTCTTCAGTTTCAACACAATGAATTCAAATATGTTAAAGCAAATAACGCTTAACATGAATTGAAACATAATTGACACACTGTATGCATTACATATTCTGAAAAAATTCTAAAGCAATGATGCTTAATCTCCAACAATATTTTGTTATTAATCCTTATCCTAATTTTGATTTGTAAATGACTCGTATAAAATTCATAATCTAGTTCACTCCATAACAGTAGCTGTTCAGGCAATTTGATAATATAAGTAGTGTCTCAAACACTACTGGAACTGTTGTATCTTAGTTGGCCTTACGAGTTCTGGTCAGAACCATGGCTAGGTACTTAAAAGATTTGGGGCTCAAGCCCATAACTTGCAGGAATTTTCTGCATTTCAGTATGATATTGATCATGGTTTTCTATTCTGATTTTTCAAGAGCACCAAATGGATTCAGGACACTGTCAAACAGAATCAGGGCACAAACCCTATGTACCAGTGCCTAGATATGGCAGAGAGATTGTGGTTTACATATTGTTATACTTCTTCCTTACTTTCACTCTTAAGGTCTTAGAATTACTCAGTTAAGAATTTTTTTGACCAACAAGGAAAAACTTACCTTATAGTACTTGGAAGCTATTTCATTTTGAAACATTGTTATTGCTTTAGTATCCAACCTCCAATAGTGTCGTTTTCTCTGTGGTAATACAAATTGTGAAAAAAACAATGAAATAATAATAACTACTACAAACATTGATATTATACAGGTGAAAATATTTATGAAATTTGAGACTCAACTTTTGACTAATACAGGCAAATTCTTGCAATATGCCACAGAATAGAAAAAAAAAAAAACTTTTGAATTTCATTCACGATAAATACATGTACAATATAGAAAAATTACTTTTAGGATAAGACAGGTTATCAAACTGGAGTTAGAACATTATCTAAAATCATTTTACTTGCATCAATCCCATAACTTATTTGGCACAGCATACAAATGCATTACTGGTTTCACTCTCATTCATTAATTTTTTTTCTGTCTTCTAATTTATTGTAAATATAATTAAAGCACTATTTCCTCTCCAGGGTGTGCAGTCAGTACCAGTACCAGTGGTACTTGGTGTTCAGTAATGGTACCAAGCCATCAGTACCAGTGGTACCAGTACTGGTTTATAGTATATCATATGTTGAGAATAATATGTGTTATCACATGTCCCATCTTCGGAATTTTGACCGAATGCCTCCTCTGGTATTTCAACTTCACTTTTCACAGAATTATAAATGTTTCATGTGGTAGTTTTGAGTACATACTTCAGCCGATAAGTGAATGTCACCGTGAAAATCGACAACAGCATGAAATATGGGAAACTGGTGATTCCCACACTCTAGAAGAGAACATGAATGTGCCTATGTGACTGACTGCATGTAAGTAGGTGCATGCATGATTAACCCTTAGCATGTGGGCGGGTCAAACTGTGAATTTCACAACATTTTAGTGTGTTACATTCAAAATTTAATTACACTACTTAATTATCATGGTATATGAGCAAACTTGACATCAAACCATAGATAATAAATCAAATTTTAATATTTTATAAGCTTTAAGTTCTTAATTGTATAAGAAAATATTTAAGAACTTGGATATTTGTTTCTGAACCATCTTCTCTTCTGGATTATTTTGTCCACCTCCTAGAAAACTATGAAATGTTGTGTAAAATATTCTCTATAATTTGATCATCAATATTCTGAAGCTACGTTTTTATATTCTTCAATTTTATGGGGCTAAAGAGCAATCAATGAAAATTCAGAAACCACTTTCCACGCCTGCTTCTGGCATGCTGTAATTTACAATTTGCTAATAGATTTTTTCTGAGGCCAACTCCTATTAAATTTATAACCAATAGAAAACCTAGATTTCAACTGATTCATTGCCACAGTTGTCATACCATGTGAGCTTGCAGATAATTGACAATTTAGTTTGATGTGAAAAACATTTTCCCATGAGAACACACTGCGAATAATAGTTGAATTTCTAACTGCTCAAGTCACATGATTAGAGATGCTCGAGTACCATACCGGTAACCTGTACTGCTAGTACTATTGCAAACCCTGTTCCTCTCTTTCATGCAAGTAATTTAGAATACCATAAACTACTTCACTTAAAATAGTTAAATACTGATTGCGAATACCATAAATAGTTTACTTAAAATAGTTAAATACTGATTGTGAATACCATAAATAGTTTACTTAAAATAGTTAAATACTGATTGTGAATACCATAAATAGTTTACTTAAAATAGTTAAACACTGATTGTGAATACCATAAATAGTTTACTTAAAATAGCTAAACACTGATTGTGAATACCATAAATAGTTTATTTAAAATAGTTAAATACTGATTGTGAATACCATAAATAGTTTACTTAAAATAGTTAAATACTGATTGTGAATACCATAAATAGTTTATTTCCCTCAATGCCATACTTTATTTGTGATATCACTCAATATTTTAACTTGCCCCACTCTTTTATTAAAAGATGAATTGGAATAGCACAAAAGAAAAAATGTATTTCAATTTTATAATTTTCATAAAATGCCATAAAAATTACTTATCTGCCTAAGTAAACCTTATAATTAACACGAAAATAGTTAAAATAACTTATTCTCTTGATTTACCAAATATGAAACAAACAAAAACTTGAAGAAAATTAACAGCTCAGCAAACATTCTGAGTTGAATTCACTAATTTTTACCATGCTGTCTTTATTTGTGTAATGTACCATCCAGCCTTCTTTGAGCACCTTTGAGCTTTTCTGTTTGGTCTGTTTCACACTTTGTGCTATCCTCATCAGGGGAATATTGTTGCTGCTTGTACCACTATCAAAAAGAACAAGTTAATAAAACATTACTAAATGAAATATGGGCAAAGTTGTAATACTCTTTTCATTTTAGGTATATTTAAGTTTAAGTAAAGGCTATATATTCACATCCTCAAATGAAATATAAAGCAAGAAAATGCACATTTTAATTATTTCAGTGATGTGCTTTTCAGTCTGAAAGAATTAAGATATCACTGAAGGTAAGTAAGACAATATTCTACTATAAAGATACAAAAACTATCTATTCGTTTATAAATACACAACAAATATTTTGCTTATCTATGATAACAATTTTGCATTATCAGTTTCTTTTCACTAAAGCAGTTAGTCAGTTTCATGCAAATAAACATCTGGCTTATTAACTAGTTATTAGCAACTTATCTACTTACAAAGTCTGTCCATTACCTTATCACACATTCAGACAACCCAATTTTGGGTCATGACCAATGGGTTGAGATACACTGTACTAAAGGATAATTTTACATTGTTATATTTATCATATTGTCTTTAGCTACTTTCAAATGCTACAAAAAAACAATATATTTTTAGACTAATAAATCAAACAAACCTATAAAACCTCAGTCTAGTTCATTCCTTGACAGTGCCAGGGGGCTCAAATTTGCAACTACCAAAAAAACTTTAACAACATATGGAAAATGTCTTGTTCCTTTCCCTAACTTTTGACTTCACAAATAATACTTAAAACAACTGAAGAACTTGTAACTGCATAATCATTTAGGTAATAATTTTTAGAGTGAAAGTTAACCACGCTCAAGAATTTAAGACCTTTATTACAATTATCAAATAACTTTTATCTTTCAGTTGAAGGACTTAAATGACATTTCTAGTTGAAACATTTTATAAGGATTTCAACAGGTTTAAGGGTTCAGAGATTTCATAAAGTAGAAAATTAAAAGTTTCATACTTTTTGCAATTTGCCTTAAAAGTTTTTTTGAGTCATTTGTGATGCAGGTGCAGGATGCAATTATAATTTTTTTAAATGTTACACTTGACCATCTTGTCCCACTGTTTGTTAAAATTAACATTAGTTTAGCAATGTATATATATACATGTAGAATGTTTTGCACCATCACCTAACAAAAAGTGTGGTTTAGATGTTTCACTTTAGCACAGATCAAAGGTTGTTTTTATTAATGTCATAGTTGACCATATTCTCGGTAATTTCCAATACACAATGTGAGACACGCTTTTTGTATGATGTCATTCACTTTTCAGCTGGAAATAAAGTTGGAAAACGGCAACTTGTGAACAAGTTTTCTAATCATTCAGATATCTCTTCAAGAGTATAAATTAAGCCAAATCAAAGTCATAACTGTATATTTATGAGTAAGCTTTCTCAGTAAAACATATTACCCTCTTGTAAACATTTCAAAAAGCATTTTGCATTATTTTTGTATACATTGTTTTCTTACTGAAACTCCTGGAGTTAATATTTTTAGCAAACCTTTTAGGAGCTTTTAACAATTAGAAAACTTAATAAATATGTTTGTGTAATCATCACCAGTGCTTTGAATATAAAAGGTAATAATCAGACATAACAACTCCTTTTTTTATTATTAATCCTTTCAGAGCATATTTCAGGTTTTTAGTGCATTCCTGCATAACAAATTTTAAAATTTAAGTAAAAATAATAAATAATTCTAACTCATGAAATTTTAACTGAAAAATATTTTAGAAATGATATTAATTGTCATTTATTTTAAAATTTACTTAGTGTAATTTTAAAATAAAATAAAAACATGATCAAGACTGAGAAAAATAAAGACAATTGTACATTTCGTGAATATTATAACCCTAGTTTTGCCTTTAACTATGATCGCAATATATGAAATTGTCCTTGTTTTCCTCCATTCTGTAATTATGGAGTTTCACTAAGTACTGACAGTTTCAAGCATTAATTAAATGTTCATTCTTACATTTCTGCCTAGCTCCAAGAAGTTTAGCTTATAAACAATATACTTAAAGACATTTTTAGATTTTTTTCTGCCAATTCCAGCACACATATTTATATTTTTTAATTAGTTTTCATCCCTTGAAAATACAACTAGCCAAGTTTTTGTTCTCTTTTGACTTTCTTTCTGTGTTTGATGTTTTATTATTATAAGACCTTTGTTCCCACCATTCCATTATGTCACAGCATGTGGTCTGAAAAACTACTAATGAAGCTCAGTTTTGAAAATAGTTACTGGCAAAGTTTAAAAACCCTTGGACAGAGCAGATTATAAAATATTTACATCAATGTAGAGTAATAAAGTTGTGTGAATGTAATTTATGATTTGGTTGGAAAGTGATTAGATATAACTCTTGCAGAGAAGAATAAGGTAATCTAATGGGAAGTTTAGAACAAACCACAGATCTGGGAATTAGATATAAATTCATCTTGACCATGACTATTAATTATTATCAAAAATATTGTTACCTAGTCTGACCTGATGCCATTTTGAAAGGTCAAGTTCTAGTTCATTGATAAATCTTTGTAAGTTTCTGTGGAGTGTTTTTATGCTTTATGGCTGGAAGTGGTGAATACTTTAATCAGCAAAATAAAGTATCACAAGAAATGTTAATGAATATCACTCAAGTTGAAACTACCTAGATTTATAAGATAGAATTTCCAATCAACATTAAAAAATATTAAATAAAAGGTAGTATTTTTATTGTTTTTTTCAAAAGAGTATCTGACAAAAAAGTTTAGAAATTTCACAATAAACAAAATGATAAAAAACTAATACATTTGAATATTTTTAAAGCTGAAACTAGAGGCTATTTAGTAATTTCATTCTAACTTTTATGCAATTTGATTAAGTATTTCCACTGTGAGAAGGAAAAAAATTAAGAAATATCACTGATGCTCCATTGGTTTGGAAAGTGTTAATAAGAAGGCATTCAGTAATGGTGTTCCATAGTTCTTTCTTTTATTATTTAAGCAACAGAAGTCAGAATTTTCCTTTTCTGGTCTAAATCAGTTTTCAATATTTGTTGTAAGGTAAATAAGCAGTTGCCTTTGTAAATTGTGTATCACTTTTTTTTCTTCATATTTAGGATTTAAAAAAACTGTTAGAATCTCAGTGAAATTAACTTCTAAACAAAACAAAAAAAGGATGAAGGCACAAATTCACATCAATGAAACATATTAACTTTGAATAATTAGAGTTGTTTAAACATTTGTTTAACAACAAGTTAAAGCTTGAAATGGTCCATTATTTCATTGGGGTGTGTGTCTATGAGCCAGACTGGTTTCAGAGAATTCCACTCCTCATCAGTGACCCTGGACACTACCACCAATGAAATATCAGATCAAACCAAGCCTTCATACTAGTGAAGTATCATACGTGTTTTACACTCACCAAAAAGATACCTATTATTCTATAGGTATTTGAAGAACTTGTAGCAATCCACCACAATTTAATTCTTTGTATTGTTATCTGACACTGAGCAGCTTGTACATAATTGAATAATTAGAGTTGTTTAAACATTTGTAAATACTCCTGTTCGATTTTCGATTCCCCACTAGTATGAAGGCTTGGTTTGATCTGATAT
>NW_013668517.1:90055-100370 GCF_000517525.1 Limulus polyphemus | reverse complement strand
ATATCAGATCAAACCAAGCCTTCATACTAGTGGGGAATCGAAAATCGAACAGGAGTATTTACAAATGTTTAAACAACTCTAATTATTCAATTATGTACAAGCTGCTCAGTGTCAGATAACAATACGAAGAATTAAATTGTGGCAGATTGCTACAAGTTCTTCAAATACCTATAGAGTGATAGGTTTCTTTTTGGTGAGTGTAAAACACGTAAATACACCAGTTTGATATTAACTTTGAAACTACAGTTAATAAAGCAGTAGAGTTAAGACTTACTTCAGAGGAAGTTTAGCATCTTCTCCTTTATCAGAAGATGTCTTACTTTCATTATCCGAGTCCTCATCATCAACTCTTTCAGCTTCATTCTCTCCATCCAGACTATCTCCGCCATTTTCACTTTCAACACTTTCTCCTCCTTCTACTGATTAGACAGAAATACCAACAATCTGTGAGTATAATATGAGCACCAAAAGTAACTAGAAGACAATGATTTAAATTATAAATCTTGTATAAATGAGTAATATAAATCATGGAGTAAGATCATATCAAGTTTTAAAAAGCATTATTAAATACAGTAAATCATGAATTATGTAAAACCAAGTGTAACATCAAATCAATAAAATCACAAATTAAGACTATTTTATGAATTTAAGATAAAAAATCCAGTTTAAACACTTACGCCACTCTTTTGGTGCCTCTCCTGTACAATCCATGGGGACTTTTTCACTGCATCTCTTATGAACATTTAACTTGCAATCTGTAGAGAGACAGGTAATATGTAATGCTACTAAAATAGCAGGTTTAAAGTTTGCATCCACTTGCATTATTTAACTTTTTATAGACTTAATACAAGGTTAAGATAAAATTAAATGATCAGTTAGTATTACTGAAATTTCATCTTACAAAGAAATCTGGAAATTCTCAGACAGATTATTAGTACTATTAGAGTGACAATTTACATTTGAGAGAATTAACAGCATAAAACTATGAGAACAACAGTAGAACAAGCAGATTCTAAACTTTCCAGAATGTTATAAGTGAAAGAATTGATAAGATTTAACACATTTATCCAAGGTTTAATTTTTCACTATTTTCAAAACTTAATGCTTCTCTAAGCTCTTCCTAATAATCAACTATATACCTGTTCAAAAGTCAACGTTTATTTTGTAAGTGAAAGTTGAAATTTTATTACTAAAGTGCATATTCTGAGGTTATTGAGACATCAAGTCTACAGATATCACATCATGAATAAATTAGTCAATTTTAAAACTTGATGAAACCTAAGCCTTCATCTCACTGTGATATAGTCATCAAAGATTTAGTCAAAAGATAATTAGATCTAAGGATGTGTTGCACATTTAACCTATTTAACAACAAAACAAAAAGTTTATTAGGGAAAATAGAAAATTATAACTGTTCCATGCATAGAAAACTAGGTCTATAATACAAAAGTCTGAAACCAAGATGCAACCAAAGTGGATAAAATATTTGTTTTTTTTTATGGCCAGTGTAGAGAAAGTAACCTTTCTAATGGTACCTCATTCAATGCTATAGTTAATTTTACTTATGTTTGAGTGATTATGGACAGACATGCAAATTTTTCAAAGTTTTTTCATCCATTATAGTAAGATATTATACCTTTGCATTGCATGCCTTGCCGAAACAGGCCCTTCAGAAGCTTTTTACAATACTGACACAGTGTGGGTCGAGTATACGAATGGACAACAAATGTATGTGGGACTCTAATTCTTCCAGCCAGCTCTCTATCCACCCAAGGTGGCCTACCCATGTTAACCGATGATTTCTTCTCTTTATTTGGTGAAACTGGAAACAGCTAAAATGATGCTATGTTAACAACCTGAACATTATCATATATCAAATAATTCAATGTAATGAAGTCAGAGATTGCTAAGTAGACACAGCACCTGCACAGTATTATGTGTAAAAATATGATTTAGTTGTAGTGTTACCATAAGAAGTTTCGTCCTGCACAAACAACAAAAATATTAAAATACTGAATTTACTGATAATACATACAGAATAACAATAAATGAAATTAGAACTTGCATGCCTTTTATTCCAAAAATATACAAAAGAAAATAAATGAAGTTATAAACTGCATATCAGCTTAATTATATGTGAAACAATGTCATTAAACATATAGAAAGCTCACTGAATGAAATAAGATCCTGCATATCAGCACGTGAATTAAACGTTAACATTTTCCTTACCTGAAAGTGCATTTCTGATAGTAAGCTATCTTCCCCATACATCTGCCTTAAAGATTTGTATGACACTATCCTTTAGTAAACTCCAACCTAATCTCACAAGAGTTCTTGTGAATTGTGCTACTGCATAATGGTGTCATTATGCAGCAAAAGCCTTCCACCAATAGAAAGGTAACACACCTCCTTGTGCACTAACTCCCTCTATGCATTTGCACTCATGAATCTTCATTTTTTGATGAGGCAAGTAAGAAAATGTGCACCAAAAGTGGGCAGGAGGAATGGGAATGTTTGTGAAGAAGGGAGTATCTATCAGAAATACATTTTCAAGTAAGAAAAATGTTAACTTCTGAGACAATATCACACCTCTTCACACAGCAAGATAGAATTCCATGTTGAAGTGATAGAGGGACCAGTACAAGGAATTATCTAGACAAACTCCCTTGAGGAAGTACCCAAAGGAAGCCCACTGAGTATGACACCTGATGGCAGGGACTCCACAAGGACACACCCATGGGAGACTGCATCTCATCTCATCCAGGGTATACTCTTCACCCAAGAATAAAGGGAGGAAGAGGTAAACAAGTCCTATGTATTACAGGGATGGACAAAATAAGAGTATGGCCATCTGAGTACTTGCACACAAGAGAGCCAAAATGTATAGCACGGTTGGGGTGCATTCAGACTATACCAACACCAACTGTGGGAGAAGGGCACAGTAGTTCTGCCATAGAGAGTGGTATGGTATATGCACACCTCGACTCAAATGGACAAATTTAAGCTGCAGGAGGAGGGCACAGTTTGTAAGTGCATGCTTGCCTCAACTTAACTGAACAGGTGACATCTGCAGGAAAAGGGCACAGTTTGTATGTGCATGCTTGCCTCAACTTAACTGAAAAGGTGACATCTGCAGGAAAAGGGCACAGGATAGCTGTGTATGCTTGCCTCAATTCCAATGGACAGTCGCAGGCTGCAGGAGGAGGGCACACTATCGTATCATGAGTTCGCCTCAACTCTATTGAATATGGTATGGCTGCAAGAAGATAGTACAGCATTATAGCTTGTGGCCACCTCAACTCAAGATAACACACTCAGGCATGTGGTATATACATATATATATATATATATACATATATGAGGGGTGACTTTGCACTACACTGACAGTATCACCACTGTCCCACTTACCACCACATTGGTACCACTTGTTCTAGACCCAGTAGTTAGGCCCCAATCAGTAAAATTTATATATGCTTCACCACTCCAACAGCTAGGAACTGGTAATCAGCAAGGGTTTCCTTTGCTCCACTTGATGACACAAGGAGAGAGGAATTCACAGTGAGGAGACCCGGAGAAAATTCCCAGATCCCCATCATTCCTTCAGTCTAGAAAGGTCTTTTACTGGAGACAGTGTAACAGGTGACTGTGTAACCCTATTTTGAAAAGCCAGCAAGCTCAAGCCAGGGAAGTTGGGAGAACACCCCCTGGTGCTGGCTTTTTTTCCTGATAGTTCATGAAATATGTATAGTCTGAATCGGAGATACAATCAGAGATACAGAAATACCATGAGGATACCTCAAGTGGTCTTGCAGAACACCCCATCTCACAATGGGCATATAAGGAGACAGGACAGATGATATGAGTGCTTTCCATTATCCTGGCTTGATGCAGATTTTGGGAAATACATATACCCTGGGAGGCATCACCAGCCATCTGGCAAGATCTTATAAGAGAATGCTGGAAAAAAAAAGGAACAGTCAAGTGTTGAAGAAAGTGAGCAACAAAGATGTGGAGTAATCCACATGCCCACCTGAAGGATCTCATCCAGCAACCATCAGAAATGAGCAGTGAGAGAATGAGTCAAGTGAAAAAGCTGATAGAATGAAATGTGGAACAGTGGAATGGGGTGATGGGTGGGAGCTATGAAGAAGGAAAGAAGAGAAAAAGGTTGAGAGAACTGTGAAGGAAAACACCCTGTGATACCAAGAAAGATAAAAATATTGTGGGCAAGGCCACATAGTGACCAGCAATGGTGGAGACAGCTAATCCAGGGTTGAACAGCCAAGCAAAGAGAGAGGAGGGATGGTTGACAGTAAGACATTCAGGAGGAACATGGTGACAGATGGACCACTGGCAAAAGACACACTACTTACACTGGTAGATGGATAATGTGGAAGGGTGACAGGAATGATAAAGGAAAAAGACTACACAACTGGAAAGTCCAGCTCTACAGGTGAAAAACCAGACAAATTCCAAATCCGAAGGTGGAGGGATGAGATTCCTTAATGGAGCAGTGATGTGTAAGGTTGAAGCAAAAAAAGAGGATATAGTTAGCAGGGGAAGATAGGATCGAGTTGTTAGGCAGCATTGAAGAGAAAACCAAGGATGAGCCAGCCAGAGCAGTGCCACAAAGAAGACATGACAAGGAGTATTGCAAATCAAGGCCAGGACCTGAGGTAAAAGATGGAGAAGTGAGTAAGCATAAAGGAAAAGAAGAGACCAGGCCTGACTGAAAAAAATGACAGCCAGAGACGAGGGATGGGGAACAGGAAACCAGAAGAAAAGAAGTTTGGAATTAAGAGGGGTAGCAAAGGCATCAATGAGTGGAGTCCCTAGGAGAGAGCACACTCGACAGAAAACCTGGGGGTGAAGAAACCATTTTGTGGGCAGAACATGGACCAACCAAAAGAGGCAGTCAGCAACCAAGTTCATAGCACTCAGTACATGGCAGGTGATGAGATGAGCCCATTGAGAATTGGTCCAATAAAATAGGTCAAGAGTTTGAAAGCAAAGGGTCCTGGATCCAGTACCTCCTTGGTGATTTGTATAGGAATCAACTGTGGAGTTGTCAGAATGGATTACAACTAATTGATCCACAAGGAGGGATAAGAAATGATAACATACCTGATGGACTACCAGAAGGACAATCGTACTGACATGACTCATCCTAGGTCCATGTGCCTGATGTGGGATGCTCCCCAACCAGAGAGGGAAGCATTGGTGAAATAGGTGCAGATCCAGTTAGGGTGGAGGTAATGGAACACTGATGGTAGTATTGGATTAGTCCAGCCAGCAAAACAGATCCTCAAGAAGAGGAAGGAAAAGGTGAACCACTAAGGTCAAAAGTTCCCATGAGCAGTTCAACATGAGGAGGCACATGTGTGCAACCCAAAGGGACAAGTGGTTGCAGTGAAGCTCTGATCTCCAAAAATGATATAACTTCTTGCACAGTATAAGTAGGAGAGGTTCAAATCCTGGTAACTAGTAGTTCCATAGATCACAGGCGGATAGGACGAGGTTGAACATGCTTTGAAAGAAGTTGAAGGAAACTCTCAGGCCAACAAGATATTGTATGAGAATAAGAAAATATTTGGAAGTATTGACAAGCACCCATGATCTATGTGAAGCTGAAATGTGTGAATCATAATATAAACCAGTAAAGCTATAAAACTTTTAAATGAAGTGTTGATAGAAATGAATAAAAACCCTATTACCCGAGCACTTTCGAAAGGTGGGCCTTTCTCCTACATCCCACCCAAAAATGTTTGTCATCCATGTAATAAAGTCTGTTGTCAAACCTGCATGTTCATAAAAACCACTGACTCATTTTCTAACAAGCTCAATCAAAGAAACTTTAAAATATCCAAGAAATCACTTGTGAAACAAAAAACACCATTTACCTTATACAGTGTAAAAAATGCAATTACCAATATGTAGGACATACACAAACAACTCTTAGAGAACATTTCAACAACCATAAATCTACTATTAACACCGAGAAAGATCTCCCTGTTGCTCAACACTTTAACCAACCTTGTCATTCCATCAACACTGTTATTCTCATCAGCAGTGAAACAGGATTAAAAACTAAAGCAGATAGAGAAATAAAGGAAGCTTATTGGATTGTTAATCTAAATACTGTTCAACGTTTCAGAATTAATCTAGATCCTGGAATCAGTGATCTCCGTTCACTGGTTTCATCTCTCTCAGAAAATATTTTTTTATTCTTTGCTTATTTTTTCATGTAATGTGAATGCTGAATTTCCTAAAACTTACTGTTTTTTTAAGATAATTTTTCATACCTGTTTTTATAAATTGATTAGCATAACATATCTTTTTCAATCAGTCTCCAGGTGTCACCTTTATTTTACTTAAACACTTAAATATAGTTTTAAATATACATATATTTATCCATTTCTAAAGTAAAATATCCCTAACACCTTTTCACATACACTCTCACCATTGGCTACACTGTACTGAAAATGAGATGCTTACATAGAAAAATAGACTAAACATTTCCTCGAAAACCGGATGACCTTCATGACATCACTAAACTCCCTTTATATATATCACTCATTCGATTAAACCACCACTGCCAGTTTGCCCCTGAAGAAGAAAGGTCCAACTTTTGAAAGCGCACGGGTTATAGGGTTTTTATTCATTTCTATCAAGACTTCTTGAACCTACGTGTTTTTTCTAACATCATGAACATTCAAGTGAAGTATATTAGGTATAATATTTATGTGAGGTGAAATTAAGTAGTAAAATCTTCTCTTTGTTGTTCCTTTTACATTGCATGTAAACATGTAAGGTATTTCAAAATCTATTTTTTCTAAATACAGAGGAAAAGAATGCTTATTTGTAAGTTATTAAGCAGATAATATAAATGCAATGGTTTCTGATGGGTGTTAGCTTCTAAAATGTCATTTTATAAAATAATTATAATGAGATTTTATGCCAAACTTTAATTACACAAACAAGTCTGAAGTACTGTAAATACCTGACTACAAATAGATAATGTATTCTTTAATATTAAAAGTTTTCAACTTACAGAAGTTTCATCTGAAAATATTGGTCCACTGCTTGCTGTTCTCTGTAGAGACTCCGTAGGACTCCTGGGGTAGAGATATGTTGAAGACCTACGTCTACGTGTGTGTGTACAATTGTTGGGAATCTTATAAGCACACCGTTTGTGAAAGTTTAAGCCACACCCTATAAAATGAATACAGAAAAACTTTTAATGTACAGATAAGCTACAAAGCTTTTCCCTTTTAATAATATAGGAGAAACAGCTGCATATTCAATTTTACATACTATATATCACAAGAATATGTAATTCTTGGATACTGGAATGTCAATAAGCAGACACCAAACACAGCTTGCACTTGTATATCAGCAATCTGACAATATTGTGATAACAGAGCAGAAAAATAATTGTTTTCTCCAAAGACCATACAAGTTTAAGTTCAGATATCAATTTTGTATGCATGTGTGAGCTTTTGGCAAAAACATTTTCTTTTTGTTATCCATTTTATATCAATAAGGGTGTAACATGCAAATATCATGGTTGTAATATTTTCATAACTAAAAAACTGAATATATCTGTGTTCAGATGTATTCAAGTAATGTTTTTCAAAATTTCAATACGGGTATCTGTATTTAGATTTTCTATACAAAAAGGATGTGTCCAATCTTGTATTTGTTATTCTTGCTCAAATGGGTTTGCTTCTCCATGTCCACAGATAATCCCAGGGCTTGTCTATCATGATTCAGCTTGCTTGCTAGAGAACTTTCATGCCAGTCATGTGCAAAAGGAAGATTGAAATTTTGATTTCCCTTTTCTGTTGGTATACCTGCAAACAATTCAAATTCACTTTGTTGCTGTTTAATGCAGTTATCCAGAATTCACTTGTATTGCTGTTTGTAGATAGACAGCCAAAAGCTAAAACAGATAATTTACAGTGCAATGCTCTTGTTGTTGCTTTCAAGTTTTTATTTCATTCTCTGCATACAAGTTTTTAGGCCTACTTCTATTGCAATTTAAATTTACTTACTTCTTTGTTCTTGCTTTACATAAGGACAACTACAGGCTACGTTATTACATTATAATTTTGGTGGTGGCATAACCACGGATCACTTTTTGTTAGATTTATGTTAGATGAATTTCTCTTTTCTCCATTAGCATTCCTTTAATGCCATTTCAATCTGTATTTCGTTGAAATGAAAAGGTCGTTTCCAAGATCACAAAGGATTTATGATGGAGAAGTAATAAATAAGGTGAAAATGAGATTTGAAAATGTGGTACAGTTCAGTGGGAGCCCCATCCTATACAAGGATCTTTTTCAGAACATGCAAATAAGCTATGTCCATATACTTGATCCAGCTTTTTAAACAGGAAATTGATACAGCCCATTCTGCTAGGATTACCTTCAACTTGTGGGAAAGGATGACCAGTAGTCCTGGTTACTATGGTGATAAACTATCTAGAAGCCTTGAAACCAAAAAAGATGGTTTCTGTAGGACTTCAAGGTGGTTTTCAGACAGTACTGCAAACCCCAACTCTAATTAAAGTATCCAGTGATCAAACAGAAAAAAAGATTGAGATGTTCCTGGGTACGAAGTATTTCAAGAGAAGCTGCCCTAGTGTTGTGTAGCAAGCATCCCACTGTAAAACTGGTAATCCCAGTAAAGACAAGAATACTCTAAGCTTTAAAGATGAGCTTCCAATGTGGCCTTGAAGCCAAGAATTGTGCAGGGCATAATAAGGTGTGCATGTGGCAGCAACATGTTGCTCTGTCGATCAGGAGCATGAACATCATGTTCTCCAAGACATTGGTGGTCTAAGGTACTGAGAAGAACCGGAGCCTTTGGTTACATTGGTAACTCAGCCACTTGGTAACCGAGAAGATTAATGTTTGAAAACATGCCACCAATTAATGGGGCGACACAAAACAAAATAGTTCACTGTGATTCAGTGGTACTTCAAAGAAAGATCTATACCATTTCTTTAAAGTATTTCATGGAAGTAATTACATGGAAGTGCTAAAATCGAGGACAGGTAGTATTACACTTGAGTGAGCAACTAAGTGATTGAGAGAAACAATAGAGGCTGTATTGCATCAAATATTCAAACCTGCAGAGAAATCAAGCAATCCACAGGGCTTAATTTGAGGCAAAAGCAAGGAACTCATGAGAACCTATCTAGATGTTTTAAAAAAAAAACAAGACATCTAACTTTTATCCTTGCTAAAAAAATTAAAATTGATTTTAAATTAGTCTTTTGTAAAAACAGAATGGAACAAAAAGACAAAACAAAAATAAGTATTAACTTATGATTAGATGAGATTAATTCCAGATAAGCTTTATAAGAATGAGCTGCATCTTAATGCTGCAGATGTGAGCCGTAACATCACGAGTGACAAGTTTATCACCTCTATATTTGATTCACAGAAACTTCCTCAACAACTCTCCTTGCAATGTAGCCATGGTTAGACTTATGAATAAAGGATAAAATGTCACAGCTTTTTCCACAAAAGGATGTTTGTATAGAGAAACAGCAAAGAGATGTAAAGCCTGGTCTAAACCGATTTCAAAGGTGATTGTGTATAACATAGTGAACAGCTCTGGAAGCAGAAGATTAGTGCTTCTATACAAGGATGCAAAACCATCTTAATATCAATCCACCTACAGGTCTTCAGAAAGCTTTCCACCTCCACCTAAAAAATTGATTGCTAACAATTTGAACATATTCCATTCAACTGTGCAAAAAGATACACAAATATCTTTCCATTGTAAAGAAGCATAAACCACAGTTGTACAAGCTGCTCCACAGTTACTTTAGCAAGAGAAAGAAAAACTATAGAAAGCTGTATGAAAAATACATTGCACATAAAAACAAAAGTTGGGATGAGGCCTAGTTGTACTCGAACAACTGTGACATGAAATGGGCAGTTTCTTAATAGCCACTAAATGGTCAGAGCTTTAAATTTCTAACATAATTAATAAATTGAAAATAAAGTTTTTAAGTCAAGCCTCAAGTGAAATTCTGCAATGTATGTCTAGAAAGATATATCAAAAAGGTACGGCTGCATGAATACAGATGGATGAGTATATTATACTGAAATGGTTTTGAATATGCATATCAAGATATCACATGACAACCACAACCCATATAAAGGTGTGGTAGAAAGACATGTATCAGTATTACATTTTGATATTATCTGGCATTTTGTGTGTGTATATATATATATATATATATATATATATATATAGTGATGCCACAAATAATTTGATCACTTTTGGGAAAGGTACATAA
>NW_013668517.1:87108-89978 GCF_000517525.1 Limulus polyphemus | reverse complement strand
TAATAGTATACTACATAGACGAACACAACCACTATAAGTAGTGTAGAAGAATATAGTATACTATATTACTATTTAGTTATATTATATGTGTATTGTTGTGTGTATATATATATATATATATATATATATATATATAGTGATGCCACAAATAATTTGATCACTTTTGGGAAAGGTACATAACAGCTCTTTCTGATGCAAAATATTCATACACTCAGATCATATAAATGTGTTCAAGCTAAGGATTTACTCCAAGACTTAATGGCATTGTAAAAAAAAGGAATGTGTATCAACATGTAAACAAGGACCATCCAGATAGAGACCTGAAACCAGTTGTAACCCAGCCTTGGTGAGCAAAGTGTAGCATATTATAAAAGTTCAGAATCTGTGAATACAAAGGCCAGTGGAAAAAGATATTCACATGTCCCAGGCACCAGTACACAACATCTGTTGAAAGTGATCACTAGGAACTGTCATCCTTGTACATGAGATGGCTTATGGAAAGCCTCCAGGGAGGAGGGGTGTGCTTTGAACCCGATAGCCTTACAATGGAGCCTTCTACACTGTAAACTATGCTGAAGAGCTATTGTCAAGAGTAACATTCATCAGGTAGAGCATGACCAGATGTGGCATCATGGACTGTAACAGCATGGTGAGGCTCCAAAATCATTTTAATACAACATAGTTAGCATTTGTCAATGTGTCAAGTCACAAATCTAAGCCTACTGCAACATTTCTATGAGAGAATGAAATGGATGGTATGGCTATCATATCTTCTGATACACCTATGAAGTCACTTGACTACTTGAACATCTGTGTATTTGGTTTGCTTAATGGAGGAGATAGTTCCAAGTGCAGCATGAAACTTTGGGCATTATTCAAGTGTGTGATTAATACACCAAACAGGATGTTTCATAAAGATATTAATAGTTCTAAATGAAACTAAAAATTACACAAACAACAAATACTCAGATTTATATTGTATTCACCTGTTGATCAATATTTTGAACACAAGCATAAAGGTAATATCAAGAAAATATCTTGACTTTGAATCCCCTACTTTTAAAATAGCTTACCTTCACACTTGAGTCCTTGTCTAACCAAACCAAATAATAGTTCTCCACAGAAGTCACAAAAATTGGGAGACTTGTATGAGTGTACCATTAAGCTATGTGGTCGGATCTGAACATCATCACTTGGGTTGTTTACTATAAAACAAACAATTAAACTCTTACAATGAAGCAATGCACAAACTAATCTATAAAGTGTGACTTTAGTTCAGCATATCATGGAGATTTAAGATTGGTTACAAAGAGAATTATTCAAGTTTTAATTATATCTAACTTTGTTTTTGAAATATAAATGTTTACATTTTAGTATAATGTGATTGATGACAGCATTCAATCATGCCTGAATATAAAAACTTACTCTTTACAAGTTTTTTTAATTTCAAAGTGTTAAAATAAAATATTAATATTCATTTCAGACTATTTATCCTTGCACCTCTGCTCTGAAACATTTGATGCTTTTCCAGAGAATCTTCTGAGTGAGATGTTTAAGGACTGAAAAAGTTTATTGAGAATATTTAAGTAAGATTTATCTTTTATTGAGTGATAAATGAAAAACTTAATTAAGTCAAGTAATTATTTAATATTAATAAAATAAACCAATATCATCCAGAAAGTCATTATAAATCTAATTAGCATTTCAACAAATCTTCCTAACATTCAATATGACCTTCAATTATTACTTAGAAGAAATTTACCAATTACTTTTTTTAAATGAAATGCAATATTATGCTTTTTAAAATCCTAAACTTATTTTCATACTTTAAGAAAAAACTTGTGTTAAAACACTTAAGCACAATAAGTAAACAATATATTAGTGAACTATAATCTCATGATATAAGCTTTCTCTCTCTCTTTTATGATTTTCTATAATTCAAACTTACATAACTGCATGACTACATATCTCATCACTCCTTCACATTTTCTTAATTACTTCAAAACACAGAAACTAGGACTCCAACAATACCTGACAGAACAACTTCCACAACAGTGTTTTCTGTGACATCTGAGGCTGCATTAATTGGAAGTAGCATGTTTTCTGAACTGTACTCATGTCGAAATAGAATAAGGCGCTCATTCAGGCGATTTAAGCCATGATCAGGAAACTAAAGGAAGGTGTGCCAATATAAATGACTAAGTTATTACTGTGTTTTAAACTTAAAGGTTATGCTGCATTACAGAAAGTCAGTTTATGACTGACACAGATATTTCACTTTTTAGTTCTGAACACACCTACACTTTCCTTCATAACAACTGGCTATTAAAATTGAGTGTGTTCAAAAGGAAAAAGTTAGAAGAGACATCTGGTTGTTTTTGTAGAAGCAGACAAGCTCAAAGACTCATCATTAATTATAGATTATTATTAAACTCCTGTTATTTTCTTAATTTCTATTGTTGTACATAAACAAATATATATATATACAGGGTGTCCCAAAAAAATGTATACACACTTTGAATGCTTATAAGTACAATGTTTATTGAGATATATCTAAGTTTTATAATTCAAGTTAATGAAGACAAGTGTAGACTCTTTTAGAGCCCATAACTCACTTAAACTTTCTTTCTTTACAGGTGCAACTGATTTGAAGTAATGGCAGAAGCAAGACTAAGCTTTGAGAAAAGGAAATTTATCCTAAAGTGCTACTGGAAGTGTGAGAACGTTTTTTTATGGGGATACCTCAAAGATTAGGTTTATAGCACAAAACCTGCAACAATCAACGAGGTGAAAGCAGCAATTGAAAGAGAATGTGCCAAAATACAAAATGAAATGATTTGTGATGTTTGCAATTCCATCTGTCATCGTTA
>NW_013668517.1:63237-86169 GCF_000517525.1 Limulus polyphemus | reverse complement strand
CAAGACCAACACACTATTTGTTATTTAAGAACTGCTAAACTGAACTGTAAACAAGACCAAAATAATGTTTTTTTTTATTTAATAACTGCTAAACTGTACTGTAAACAAGACCAACACACTATTTGTTATTTAAGAACTGATAAACTAAACTGTAAACAAGACCAACTCACTGTTTGTTATATAAGAACTTTAAACAAAACCAACACACTGTCTGTTATTTAAGAACTGTAAAAAAAACCAACACGCTGTTTTTTATTTAAGAACTGATAAACTGAACGGTAAACAAGACCAACACACTGCCTGTTATTTAAGAACTGATAAACTGAACTGTAAACAAGACCAACACACTAATAGTTATTTAAGAACTGATAAACTAAACTGTAAACAAGACCAACTCACTGTTTGTTATATAAGGACTTTAAACAAAACCAACACACTGTCTGTTATTTAAGAACTGTAAACAAAACCAACACGCTGTTTGTTATTTGAGAATTGCTAAACTGAACTGTAAACAAGACCAACACAATGTTTGTTATTTAAGAACTGATAAACTGAACTGTAAACGAAACCAACACACTGTTTGTTTTTAAGAACTGTAATCTAAACTGTAAACAAGACCAACTCACTGTTTGTTATTTAAGAACTTTAAACAAAACTAACACACTGTCTGTTATTTAAGAACTGTAAACAAAACCAACACGCTGTTTGTTATTTACGAATTGATAAACTGAACTGTAAACAAGACTAACATAATATTTTTTTATTTAAGAACTGACAAACTGAACTGTAAACAAGACCAACACACTGTCTGTTATTTAAGAACTGTAAACAAAACCAACACGCTGTTTGTTGTTTAAGAACCCATGAACTGAACTGTAAACAAAACCAACACGCTGTTTGTTGTTTACGAACTCATAAACTGAACTGTGAACAAAACTGTTTGTTATTTTAGAACTGATAAACCGAACCGAGGTCAACTCTCAATTAACATAGTATAACGTGTGTAATAAAATATTACATTTCTAATAGTTATGTAGCCATTATATGCCAGCTTATTGAAAATAAAGTAAATACATATAAAAGCAACCTTTACATATGTATATAACATTTACTCATTTATATGTAAGCTCGACCTTTATGTGCATGTATATACAGGGTGTCCCAAAACATGTATACACACTTGTAATGATTAACGATACAATGTTTATTAAGATATATCTAAGTTTTACAATTCAAGTTAAAGAAGACAAGTGTAGAATATTTTAGAGTCCATAACTCACTTAAACTTTCTTTCTTTACAGGTGCAACTGATTTGAAGTAATGGCAGAAGCAAGACTAAGCTTTTTGAAGTAATGGAAGAAGCAAGATTAAGCTTTTTGAAGTAATGGCAGAAGCAAGACTAGGCTTTTTGAAGTAATGGCAGAAGCAAGATTAAGCTTTTTGAAGTAATGGCAGAAGCAAGACTAGGCTTTTTGAAGTAATGGCAGAAGCAAGACTAAGCTTTTTGAAGTAATGGCAGAAGCAAGACTATACTTTTTGAAGTAATGGCAGAAGCAAGACTAGGTTTTTGAAGTAATGGCAGAAGCAAGACTAAGCTTTTTGAAGTAATGGCAGAAGCAAGACTAAGCTTTTTGAAGTAATGGCAGAAGCAAGACTAAGCTTTTTGAAGTAATGGCAGAAGCAAGACTAGGCTTTTTGAAGTAATGGCAGAAGCAAGTCTAATCTTTTTGAAGTAATGGCAGAAGCAAGACTAAGCTTTCTGAAGTAATGGCAGAAGCAAGACTAAGCTTTTTGAAGTAATGGCAGAAGCAAGACTAGGCTTTGAGAAAAGGAAATTTGTCCTAAAGTGCTATTGGAAGTGTGAGAACGTAGCTGAAATGCAGAGACTGTTTAGAAGGGAGTTTCCAACAGATCCACTTACACGACTCACCATTACTCGCATCAGAGATAAGTTTGGAGCAGATGGAACTGTTTAAGATGTCCATTTTGTTTCGAAAACACAGTCACTGGTGCTGTTTATCTGAACTTGCTGCAGGAATCCGTCATGCCACGCATTCGAGAGCAATTTGGAGATGAGGAGTTTTATTTCCAGCAAGATGGAGCACCTCCCCACTACCATCGTGATGTGAGGGCCTATCTTGACGAAACTCAGACGAACAGATGGATTGGGAGAAGAGGTAGCATTGAATTCCCCCCAGTTCACCAGACCTTACACACCTAGACTTTTTTTTATGGGGATACCTCAAAGATAAGGTTTATAGCACAAAACCTGCAACAATCAACGAGTTGAAAGCAGCAATTGAAAGAGAATGTGCCAAAATACCAAACAGGTGTTCGAACTGATGACCGTTCTGGTCCAGGCACTGCTGATAACGATGACAGATGGAATTGCAAACATCACGAATCATTTCACGATAACTCAAAATATTCTACACTTGTCTTCTTTAACTTGGATTATAAAACTCAAACATATCTTAATAAACATTCTATTTATAATCATTCAAAATGTGTATACATTTTTTTGGGACACCCTGTATATATACATTAAAAATTATTAATTAAAATAATTTTTAACTTAGTAGATTACAGTGGTTTAATTATACATGCCATTGCCTTCTTTAATTAATGATAAGCCAGTTCAAAAATACTCATAACAGTGGATATCACTATTCTAACTTGGTGTATATTTCTTGGTTCTTTTTTTAACATATATTTAAAACCAGACAAATCAAGTTTACATATTATCTTAGTTACACCTACAAAACTGCTGAAAATGCCTTTATAAATTACATACTTTTACAAATTCACAACATGTCCTGCCTAAGATACGTCTTTAAAGATAACTTAAATATATTTTTGAAACCCTAAAGTACAGAAAAGTTTTAATTTATAAAATTATATTTTTTGTACTTTGTTGAGAAATTGTATAATTTTTTTAAGGTTTATTTCAATTGTAATTTATGAAATTTATAAAGTCAAAACTTCTTATGAGTATTAGTTTGTTTTGAATTTACACTAAAAATTTTGGTTTTTTATATATATATATATATATATCTTTTACACACACACATACACTGTTATACTAAAATGTGGGTTAAGTATATTATAACTATAAGACTTATTTTGAACTTGTTTTAGTCAACAAATTCTAACTTTTGATTTTAATTTATGAAAGCTCTTTCTAAAAATAAATACAACATTAATATGCAGCAACACATTTCCGTGTTTGATTATTTATGGATAAATATACATACATGTGTTTCTGTATATACATATATAATTTACACATTTAATTCTTGTTGTGTTTTAACAATCAGAACATTTTACTTTTAACCATACACAGGAAAAGGGTCTGTTGCACACAGATATCTATATTTATATAAGGCAAACGCTAATGTTAGTATATACAACAATATAATTTTTTAGATCTTAAATTTCAAAACAAATGTAGAGATATCATCTCATGTCATAGCTCTTATTTTGTATGTTTTAAACACATGCTTGAAAACAAAAACTGTTTTATAACAATGTTGATAAGCTCAGAAAAAATAGTGAACTACATTATATCATTACTTATTCATCTTTAAATTCTATTGTCTGTTACATTTAAGAAGCTCTCTGGATTACGCACTAACAGGTTTGGTTCCTCTCTAATCTCACAGTAACATCCGATTCGTCAATACTCTATTCAGCAAATCTACATGTACATTATGTAACATTGGTGAAAAAAAAGTTGAAAGGAACTGGAAAGTATGCCAGAGATTGTTATCTGATTTTGCTTCTTAAGGAAAACAAAACAAGAAGCATAAGTTCATAAAAATGACTCAGCTAAATTGTAAAAAACTTACTTGTACTTTAATACAGTTACATGGACATGAGCTACACAATTTAAAAGTATAATATATACATACATACATACACACAGACATACCAAATAAATAATGTGTAATTTTAATTGGGAAAGTGAGTGCAATATCAGACACTGGTTTTCTGTTGTATTGTTTAACTGCTTATCATTATTTTATTTTCAATTACAAATATATCATTTATATTTCTATACCCTTGCTTCTACATTAAGAATTATGTATTTTACTTTTTCAAAATAATATTTAGTTTTGGTTTAATTTCTACATTTTATTCGAATTAAACTAACTATCATATACAATTTAATTTGTATTTTGCTAAACTTAAAAGTAACACTTAAATTAATGCAAAATCTACTCTAATTATGAATACATAATAAATAAGTTATTTCTGTTTGTATTAATGGCCTATAAGATGAAATTTTAATACTATATTTTTTGAATTAGTCTTACGATTATTATTAGGTAATGTCTGTTTCCTGATTAAACTGATAGATGCCTTTCAAAACTTTCATGTGCTAAACAAAGTAAATGTATAAAATTCTACAATTTTTATGTTCTCTCTGACAAAACTGCTCGCAACTTACTTATCATTTCACATTATAACTATCTATGATCTGATAAAACAAACTGTATAATAGAAACAGTCAACCAACCTTCCTATCAATAAAGTTACATGCCACATCTTTGAGAGTCTTCAGGTTTAGTTCACTGATATCTACAGTAACAATATCTTTCACCAACCCTGCTTGGAGGAATAAAGTAATGTCCCCAGGAACTTTCAACACGGGTGTCTCCATAACAAAAGCCTAAAACAAAGGAAATAAATATACAGGGGTTGACACAAAGTTACTAACTCTATAAAGTTTTTTACAAAACGTCTTATAGCAAAATATATTTACTTGAGTCAGTTTTTTTAAAAGTATAGGATTTCTAAAAATTCAATGGCATTAATCTTATTAACATTTTTTTATATAAAATAAGATATCAATGGCATTTAGAGGCATGAATATGCTATAACTATGATTTTTAAAATAACTGATACTTATCAATGGCATTTAGAAATGTAAATTTCGACTAATTAGTAAAGAAACTGAAATACATTAATAATATCTAGGAGTTTTGGATTACTTTTATTGGTCTGTAAAATGATTAAAACATATGGTATTTAGAAACATCAATTGACTACTTTATTGACTGCACAGTTTGTAAAATTGTACCATATAAAAAACTTTAAGTAAAATAATGTTATTGTTTACAATAATGTTTTAATGCATAAGTGGCAATTAAACTGAGTGTAATTACAGTAGTAAATAGCAGCATGCGTACTTGGTTTCATTTAAGTAGTTAGTGAATATCTAAATTTAATACTGTCTCAAGTTTTTAAGTTATATACAATAACTACTTTATCTATTTAGAATCTTGTTAGGTTTGTTATTAAAAATAAAAGGATTATTGTAAAGAAAAAACCAGTCTTGCAGACCTTCCCTACAGAAGAACTTAACAACACTGACCCAGAAGCTTTATGATGCAGATACTAGCGGAAAGTTCTTTAATGAAAACTCTTACCAAAAATCTATTGATATAACTTTAAACATTTTTAATCTACACATAATACTGAGTTCAGACTTAGCTTTAATAATTCTAGCTATTAACTACATAAAAATAGGTTACCTCTACAAACAGCACATCAAATCATTAATGAATAAATAAATACTGAAACCTGTTATCAAATAAAGGTTTTTCAGTTGTTTAAGATTTGGGTCTAATGAAATTTTGAAGGAACACTAAAACAACAAGCTGCTAGGAAGTACACACAAACTATTTTGATAGCTGTTTTGTAAGAAATATTTCCATATTATTCCTATATCATTAACTAACACATATGGAAGTTTTCACATTACATTAGTAAATATTTTGATTATAATGTTAACAGATTTGGAAAAGCCTACTTTATCACATGTGATTTTGTCTAAAAGATAACTGCTAATTGATTTAATGATAGTAATCATTTTCAGGTGATAACATATATTTCAATGTTTAAAAGATTCATAAATCCATATACTTAGCTAACAATGCAAAATGATATTATATTAAAAATATATTAATACAAAATTTAAATACTAGAAATAGATATATTAAACATTCTAACCAATACTGTTAATAAAAGTAAAATTAAAGAAAAAATAAAGTATATCCTATTTATGGAACATGTATGTTTCTGTTTTGAGCATCACAACCCAATCTTGTAAGAAAGAGAATAATGTTAAGGTAGTATTTATGCATGAGTTTTATAGTTAGACTATGCTAAGAATGGAAAACTCTACAACCCATGTGCAAGTGAGATCATCTTTTCATAAAGATCATCAGGACCTATGTTTTCCAATAGATTTGTATAATGATCTGCACGTGCACTGTCCTGTGATTGTTATTACAAACTTATGGTGAAACAAATTAAAAGTAAGACTGTTGAAGATCTACACATATAAATATAAATGAATAAATTACATATTTTTCTCCAGCATAAGTTGTTTGGACAAAGTATACATATTATGAAAAAATTAAAACATAATCCAATATAAAATTATATAACTGTTGATTAACATAAACATGAAATTAAAAATATCATATAGTCAACCATCACAGTGAAATCGAGAGATCAACGTACATAAAATGTTTTTTTAAATTTATTTTTGTTGACAACATTATGAACCCTGGAATATCAGAATATTAAGAATGACCTAAATGATTTTTAACTGGTATAAAGATAATTATCCTACTTTATAACAAATATGGTACAAGCTACGTATTTATATTTTATAATGACTTTTCAAAGGAATGAACCTTCTTTTAAAAAAAAAAAGTAGGATCAAAGGTATCTTTTAAAAATGGTCACTTTTAAGAGAAAAACTTAATCTTTATTAAAAATCCTCTCCCCATTAATAAAATGTTTATGTATGTATAGATATCTTATGAAAGTTAATATCAAGAGGAACAAGTTCCAATAATCAATTTATATAAAAAAGTTAGCAGAAACCTATCAGTGATTCTCTACAGAGCACAATTATAATTTTGCTCTTTCTGGGGGTATTGCCACACCTAAACCAAATCAGCCAAAACCAATATTCCACTCTTAGTTTGCATTTTGAAACAATCTAAGGTCAAAGATGAAAAAAAAATTCAACATATGTCATACAGTAAAAGAAATAAGTTGCTAATGCAAGATAAAAATGTACTTCTACTTTTTCTGCCATATTTTCCAACAAATACACTGACTTTTGAAACACCATATCTATATTAAATGGCATCCAAACTTCCACGACAATTCACTTATTCATCAACAACAGAATAAACCAGGAAATGTTTTTACTGTGATGTTTATATAATTTAAACTATTTACTCAATATATAAAACTGTGTATCCTGAAGTAGAATCAAACCTACAATGCCCTGTATATCACTTTGTGGCCTTAACCACGAGGCTGCATACAAAGTACATGTTTCTGAACATGGACCTCACCAGGTGCATGATGTGGCTATCTGGGCAGAATAGCAGCTACACACAAAATATATATCTAATCATCGGCTAATCTAGTGTTTGGCAGACAACAGCCAAAAATTGTCACATAAATGTATAGTTCAGGTAGCACTGTATGTACTATACACGTGTGAAAAAAGGAGTGATATCTATAACAAAAACTATGTCAATGTGAAAAAACACAAAGCTACAAAAAGAGCCCAGTCATATAAAGCAGAGATATCAGACACACAAGCCAAGTGAGAAGAAACAATTGAGGTAACCTTGTAATATACTATAATAAAAGTAATAATAGACTATAAGGTTGTGTCAGCTGTTTTGTCTAAATTGGCTTGTGTGTCTTATATCTCCACTTTTAATGACTGGGCTCTTTTTATAACTTTGCATATTTTCATACTGACAATGTTTTTGTTATACATAAACAAACTATAGAGAATGTGGATTTTTTTTTATCTAGCAAAACCTTGAAAAACATAAGTACAGTAAACTTAATTGTATAATTACAGAAATATGTTTTACAGACTTGGCAACTATAAAATTTTATGATTAGCTGTAGCTTAGGGAAAAAATATGAAAAAAACAACAAAAACAACATCATTAACTCATCAGATCAAGTTATTAAAATGGGACAGCAAACAATAACCATAAGTAAAAAATACTTCATTCCATCAGATACAGTATTGTCAATGAAATGCCATACATGTGTTGTCACTGTATAAAACATGCTACTAGAAACAACAGAGTTTGACTATATGTAACTATCAGATAAAGAGAATGGTAGATGGTACAAGGAAATTACAAAATGTCAGAAAAGAAACATTAAATAAACAATTAATGGGAGAACAGCTCTAATATTTAGAGGATCCTTCTTGGTGAAGTGGCAGCTAAAGTTAGAAAATGATTACTTAAAGAACACTACTAATTTCAGAATGTTTGTTTACTTGTTTCTATTGGACACACCAGATTTTTGGTTAATTTTTCTTGTACTGCTCAACCCAATAATAATTATTTTCTTTTGCCTTCAATTATTTTTCAGTTGTGCTTGAGTATTTCTTATGTTTTTTTTTTATCTATGTATTGAAGGCTTTTTAAAAACAATTGACTGTCTGAATTATGAAAATACACCAGTCATACAGGAGTACTTGAAAGTAGAAATGTACACAAGCAAGTTTATAAACATTTATTTAAATAACCATGAAAATATAATTTAATTTTGTTTTCAGGAACCAAGCTTTCCTGCCTTAATATGAACAGTGTTATCACATCAATCAGTAATGATTTCAACCTCAAAAAGTTACCAAAACTGTTCACTAAAGTCATAATCATGCACAAGGATAAACTTCTGCACCATAACTTGAACCTAAAAATTTTGCTAGAGAGAGAGATTAGAATTTTGCAAGACTTTTTTGCCTATCAGCAAAAATGTTTTTTTTTATAAAAACCTCTTTCCTTTATTTAAATATCCATGCAAAATCATAATTCATATATAGAAAATAAACAACATCATACCATTACAGGAGGCCTAATAGAAACCAATCGTTTTTATTTTTAGTTTCATTCATAGTTGGCATTTTTTATGACACACCAAAGTAATACATATTCTTTTTTTTTGTCAGCATAAAGCCAAACTGAACAGTATTGTATTTACATGTACAGTTGTAATTTTTTAAGTGCTCTAGACAACCTACTTATAATGTTATATGATTTTTAACTTGAATTAATATAACTACATAGACATTTACTACTTTTAGAGTAACTGTCTTCAATAGTTCAAGCAAACTTATAGTTAGTTATACTTTATAGACTCCCTTTTTGTGTATTTGATAGCTGTCATGTTTTGCAACTCTACTTTCTCTTTGCCTAGATCATCTGTATTTCACACTATTTATTTTTCTATCTACTGTAGTTATTTACTGTTTGCACTTTTAAGCTTGAATTTAAATATATATATATATATTTACATGTATGTATATATACAAATAGTGGGTAAAACATGAATTCAGTTCCTAATGTTAGTCTACAATGGAAACACCTACTTCCAACTGGACTTGGAACTCAGATTATTAAGAGTCTCAGCAGACAACAAGGAATGTTTTACTTTGCTAGACAAAACCACAGTCAACGTCATAAAGAGGACAAGCTGATGAATAATTTACTAATGCCATTAACCACTGTACTGGCTTATATATATATATGTGTGTGTGTATATATATACACATACATACATAATTCATTTGTCTTACATATATATAGAAAAAACAGACATTTACCATAGGTTGAAATATTGCTTAAATTTTTACAAATGTGTATAATCAACTCACAATTTAACAAAGCCTTTACAAACATTACTTCACACCTGAGCTATTTCAATACTTCATTTTCGTGCCTAATCCACTGTTCTTTGTTACCGTTAGTGTTATTTCGCACCAGTCTTTTTTCCCGCATTATCAACAGGCTTGTAAAAACGATTCCCATTTAAACTGAATATCTGAATGTTTTGTTTATTGATTTGTTAAGTACAAAGCTACACAATGGATTATCTGTGCTTTGTCTACCGCGAGTATCGAAATCTTATTTTTAGTCCTCAGACTTAATGCTAAGTCACAGGGGAGCGTATCTAAATATAGTCTGTCAACTAATGACAGATACTTGTGACCTCAGCAAAACACAAACATTTGTCATTCAATCACCTTAATATTCACTTTGTTATAATGCCCAGTTAAAATTTACTAAAACTGACTGAAAGAAATAAAACTAATTTTGTAGAAAAATTAACAAAACAAGTCACATTCTTTCTTATGGGTGTGTTGATTGACATCCAGAAAACTATAATTTTTTTATCCAATGTTAAAATATGGATTAGATGTGTAAGAAAAAACAAGTATATGTTTCAGAGGAAGTGGTGAATTTAATCTTAACTAATATCATTTCAAATGATTATATTAGTTTCTTTTCTCTCACAATCAAACTATATTGTTTTTGAAATATATAAGTAATACACATCATAAATTCTCTTCAAGTTTCAAAACTACTTGTTTATGACAACACTAGCTAAGAGTACCCGTCCATTGGACAGATGAAATAAAAACTCGTTTGAAACAAAGGATAGAAAATTGTGTTCTATTTTTTTGTCCTTAACATAATAAACATTAAAAGTACAATAAAAAATATATAAAGGTACCAATACTGAACAGAAAGAAATACTGTTTTCAAGAATTCTATCAATATGAAATTTATGAAATTAGATGTTTGGTTCAATGACCTTTCTCTTATCATCCTGTATCACTGTGTTAACTTTGGTGCTAATTGATCAAGAAATGTGGAAACGTATAAGAAACAGATATGAAATGATAGATAAACGGCAGTGTATTTTTTTTTCACGGATGCACACTTTGCTTTATATAGTAGATTATGGTTAACTTTAAATCTATTTTACGTTAAATTACTTCCATTTTGGGGGCCAGATTTGCACTTATTTTCTATACTTTGTTGAATAACGGCATTAAAAGATAGTATGGGCGTGTCAATGCCGTAACCAGACCTTCTGAGGAGGGTTGTTGAAAGGGTTAAGGACATTTTGTTTATTCTTTTAGGTGTGAAATGTGAAGATTGGACATTTGTCAATTGAATTTATTAAAACTGTAGACGTATGAACATGGCTTGTCTATACGAAACCAATGGATCAGATCTGGCTAGAATTGTTATAGTAAACAAGTTTGTTCCTAAAATAGCAGATAAAATATGCTAATAGAAACCTAGGGGGTTTAACCCCCTGTCTTTTGCACTGCATATCATAGGTTATACATAAACGAGAAGTTTCACGTTTGAAGGCTTTTCTTGTACATTCTGTAATTCATAACCATAACAGGAACGTTTGACAATAGAGTGTGCAAGACACAACCTGTCCAATCAATAAGACTAGTAGATATCCTTCAAATTGCAAGTTTTCAAAGTGATATTTTTCCACTGACTATAAAATAGTTGTTTTTACAGTCATTCAGCATAATGTACTTGGTATAAAATGACTAAACACGAAATTTTAAAAACAGCAAAAACAAAAAAAAATGCAGTTTTAAAACTAGTCAACTGATTTCTTTTAAGTTACAACTATTGATTATTATTTACTTTGGCTAAAGTAAATGTTATTATAAAGTACCATATTATTTTTATACTATATGTATAAACTTTTTAACTCTACTTTTCTAACATGCGTGGTGCATTGTTTTACCACTATAACTGTCACACTTCCTGGATAATTAGCTATTGTACGCGACTAAGGATGCAAATCTGTACTGCAATATGAGATGGAAGAGAGCACATTCTTCTTCAGTTTGCATTACGGGGAAAGTAAATCTCTTACGAACGTCCAAAAGTCACTAATTATCACAAGCGCCACTATGTATTTGCATACAGGGCAAGTATCCTGATTCCCCAGTTGGTCAGAATAGAAACCACGATCAATACCATACTGTAACGCCGAAAATTTCCGCGCCTATGGGGCAAGCCCCGAAACTTTTAAGCACCTAACGACCCCTCTGCTAATTACTATCATACGTATCGTTTTCTGAGAAAAAAAATTATTATGATAATATTTTTTTTAAATCACCAATCTTAAAAGATCATGTAATAGTATTGTACATGTATAAACTTGGAAGGGATTTTTTCCCTCCACGATTGGCACCTATGCAACTGATACACGCAAACAAACAAATATCGTGGAAATGAATTTGATTTAAAACGTTTAACCCTAAACTCAAATTTAGGATTAAACGCAACCGCGGATGTTCAGAAAAAAACTTTTCTCTTCGCCCCCACACGTCATATAGATAATTTGGAATGGCTACATGAGAAAAACACCAACAAAAAACAGAACACCCGACCTGATAATTTTGAGCAGCACACTGATGGTTGATGATTAGGTAGCAAAAAAACAGAGAGATAAAACCCTGGTTTATCTAACCTATATAAAAGCCAGTGTGTGTCACGTCACGCTTGAATTCCAGAGAGCAGCAATAAGTCCTCTGTAAAAAACGTGGTTTACTTTGAACCTTAAAAATAATGTCATTTCTACTTGCACGTTCCTAAAATTATAGCGTGCTACTAACAGTGGTGGATAAGAAAGTAAGTGACATGTATTGGTAAATCGATATTAATTTCAACATTTTTACAGTAATCAAAGTCAACAAATGAAAAGCTTCCCATCAGATGCCAATTTACATATTGGTTCTAGCATGTAAACCTGTTTTAGCTACTGTGAACACCAATCAGATGCCAATTTACATGTTGGTTCTAGCACATGAACGTGTTTTAGCTACTGTTAGCACGCACCTTCGTCAGGTTTGCCATACAAATCTTTACAGAAAACCACCAACCCAAGGCTTTCGCAAAAACTTTAATAAACGTTTTTTTTTTTTAAACTAACAGTATTTTAATTCACCATCACCGAGTTAATCCTTTTGGCAGAAAATAAACAAATTTGAAGATAGTCGTTTTATTATTATTATTAAAAACATTATATGAAGGCTGATTAAAAACTCTCGACATAGTGAATACTTTCTTTCCAACTCTGAGGTAACTCTTTTGGCAGGATAAATCAGATTTATAGGTGGTCAAATTCTTCTTTCTGATTTATAATAATGGACTTTTACACACATGATAAGATTAACTAACATTTCTGCTAGAAAGACAAATAAAAACGCCATCGCATGTTTCAATAGAAACTACAAACGTCATATCCATAACCTCTTAAAGCGTCTTATCTGTCAGGGATAATCGCAGTCCTCGACAAGTATACGATAAGAAGACGATAAAACATCATATTATTTCCCCTGTTTTAACCACTCGCACCACTATGCAGTAGTGTGTTGTTTGTTAGTCAGTCAGTAAATACTAAAATGGCGTCACATGACGTTGCAATTTGTACTGTCGTGACGTCAGTAGAATGTGCGCATGCTATGAATCACGAGAAGAATTATGCACTCTATAGGCTACAACATAGCATGGCGCACGAACTTCTAAAAGCAAAATAAAAATACTTTTACTCTTAATTTTAGTTTTATATACTCTTGAAACAGAACATTTCGGTGACCCTGCGGAAGTACATCTAGCATACATATATATAAAGCCATCTTCCAACATATCGTTTGAAAGACGCAGTAGGTCGATTTGAACAGCATAAGCTGTGGTATCAAAACGCAAAATAAAAATAGTGCAAGTTTAAGTGGTTTCGTCATGAAAGCTATTAATTCAACAAGTAATCCGAGCTTTCATAAATTATTTATCTATTTGTCTAGACAGTTATCTGTTAGACAAGAAGCATGATAAAAAAAGTTACTGGTTTCAAGCCGTTAACAATATAAATGATAAAGTGGAGTGCTCAGTTTGTTATTAAAAACACAAAATCAATGAACGAAATGTGCTTGTTTGTTCAATCAGCATTTTCTTTTGCAAAGCTATGTATTTTCACAAAGTTCAATTAAACTTTCATGTTGCATTAACTGCTAATTCTGATACAGGAGCGGATCCATCTTGAAACATTTGTAATGATGTTAATGCATTCCAAATTTTGGAAGACATGAAAATAAAAGATCAGATCAGTTCGGTAGTAGTTATTTTGGTTAATATATCTTTCAGGCCCCGAAGGAGTCTGAAAGTTAACCAGGGGCGGTCAGAAACTGCTGTTTCTCTTCCCCCCACTTCATGAATTAAGATTACATGTCATGTGGATATGAAAAATTTTGTACTAACAGGGGTAGAGTTTTTAATTACAAACATAGATGTCTGATGCTAGACTACCTTGGGGGAGCGTCTCAAGACATCAGGAGAAGCTGCGTTTGTGGCGACCTGGAAATAAGACGATGGTTTTGGTTTGTTATGAATTTCGCGCAATGATAAACGAGGGCTATCTGCGCTAGCCGTCCCTAATTTATCAGTGAAAGACAGCTAGTCATCGCCACCCTCCGCCAAATCTTGGGCTATTCTTTTACTAACGAATAGTGTGATTGGCCGTCGTATTATAAAGCCCCCACGGCTGAAAGGGCGAACATGTTTGGTGGGACAGGGATTCGAACCCGCAGATTGCGAGTCCAACGCTCCAACCACCTGGCCATGCCGGGCCTTATAAGACGATGGACGGAGAGTTTCGAGCTTCTTGTTGATAACTGCTGTATCTTGAGAATGTTGAACACAGGAACGATAATATATGTTGATGAATGACCAAGGCTGTTTCAAGATTATGCAGGTACAAGTATAAACGCGAGAAAAAAAAAATTCGTGACTGATTTCATTATCTTAATTTGTTATTCAAATAATTTAAATAAACTGATTTAGACATTATGAATTATTATTTAACAAAATCAGAATTTTTTTTTGGTTTAAGTATTTATGACAACTTACTATCAAGCTCTGGCACTAACAATCAGCCTGAGATCCAACTACGAGCTTTTTAACCACAACGACGTTAATATACGCTATGTGTGTGTGTGTGTGTGTGTGTAGAGATTAATGTATTGCACTTTAGAAGCTGAAAAATATTATTTAAGCAACTCATTACAATACAAAATTTTATGCACGAGTATGGAGGAAGTAAAATCTAAAAATTAAAATAAAATACGTGGCATGAATTTCGGTATGAGATCCCCCGAGGTGATTACCGGGGGTGCTCAGAAGCTTTAGCTTCTTTTCGCCCCTGTCGTGATGGTGGTGTGGGCTGTACTTGAAGCTTTGTGGTTTAAGCCTGCTAAACGAAGATTGTGTTAAGAAGGCAGATTTGAAGATACCTCAAGTAGTCAGGGGGAGACCAGAGAGCCTTGAATAGGGGAGATCCGGAATTTACAAACCAAACGGCACCTGAGAATCCTTCAGAGCGACTGGGATCTTTTAATCCAAAGCCGGAGAATTCTGCTGTGAGGGGAAACAGAAGTGACCCGAGAAAACCCACTTTCACGCTCCAGGCGCCGAAAAAGTATGCCTGGGCCGTGCCCGAGAAAAGTCCTAAACGGAAAAGGAAGTCAATGGTTTAGAAGACGAGGGTTAGTTGCGGTCGGGACGTTGTAAGCTTGGAAAGGCACGATCGTAATCGTCATCTTCATGGTGGGCTGATACAAAGAGATAGAAATCTTCAGGTAGTGTAAGATCGTTGAGTATAGACGTGTGGGACCGGAGTCGATAACAAGGGTTACAGAAAGTTTGTTCGCTGAAGGTGAGAAGTGGGTGTGGTAGAGTTTGCGTGGATTTCCTTGTTGCGTGGGGTTTGGCCTGTGTAGTCTGGGTGACAAAAGTGGACCTATACTTTCTTTTTACTGACTCAACCTAAAGCCTTGGTTAGTTATTTTACTGTAGTTAAAACCTGTAAACTACATTTTGTGCATATTGGTTAAGTAGTCGAAATGGCAGGTTAAACATCATTACCACGTGATCTTCAAATAAGTTATATTTAGTATTGTAATTTCACCCATGATATCTTACACCTTCACTTCTACAACAAGGAACTTGTTACACCCTTCAGTAAAATTTACACGAGCAAATCTAAATTGATCATTCAATTTAATATCCTAACGGTGATATATACCGACGTCACGAAAAAACATGTTTTATGTTTCTAAGTAAATGCTATGTGTTGACGAACCAGGTAATTGTCCAGATTTATCATGGATACGAAGGATTGTGTACGTCATATTAAAACGATTTTGAATATGCAAATCAGTAAGGCACGTGACAACCACAGCCGATATCAAGTCGCGGTGGAACGACATGTATCACACTACATTTTGATATAGTTTGGTATCTCGTAGGTAGCGTGTGGCCATCGAAAATTGGTCGCTTTCAAAAAGAGTTTGTAACAGCCTTTTCCAACACAAAATATTCATATACACAGATCATAGATTTAGAATTTTCAAAACAGAGGGGCGTTCGACTCGCAATCTAAGGGTCGCAGGTTCGAATCCCCGTCCCACCAAATATGCTCGCTTTTTCAGCCGTGGGAGTGTTATAATGTGCGGTCAATTCCACTATTCGTTGGTAAAAGAATAGCCCAATAGTTGGCGGTGGGTGGTGATGACTAGTTGCCTTCCCTCTAGTCTTTCATTGCTAAATTAGGAACGGGTAGCGCAGACAGCCCTCGTGTAGCTTTGCGCGAAATTCAAACCAAACAATCAAAACAAAGATAGCTCTTGTATTTAATGACATTGGATAACAAAGTTATGTGGTCCAACTTGAGGAATCAGGACCATCCAGAAAGATTTCTGAAGAAGCTGTGTCCCAACCATGATAAGCGACGTCTTGTAACAGGTGAGAACACAAATTTCAATGGCAAAAGCTGTCTACGTGTCCCATGCAGCAGTATCCAACATAATCAAGATGGATCTTCGTGTACACAAGCTGCTTGTACGACATATCCCTTCAACCGTCGCACATCGTCATTCTATTCCATAATATCAAGTCTCTGGACGCAGCGCTTATGAATTTATGTAAGATCGGACTGTTGATAAGGAAGCCGTCGCCCTTGTACACTAGATGTACTATGATAATTATTCAGGGAGGAGTGGTGTGCTTTGGAAATGACATCCTTACGATGGAGTCTTTTGCAATTGAAACTACACTGCATCAACTGGTTTGTACTGTCCATCAATCTATATACTCCGTGGATGAGCTTCCTTCTGGTGGACGTAATCAGGACACAGAATTGTTAATTTATTAAAACATATTTGAACCTTACTAACCCCACAACGACAGGTAAGTTCTTTCCCCTCTTTCCCTAATCATAAAATATCAACGCTTTTAATTGCCACATGTTCCATATGTTTTTTTTTGTTTGTTTTTTTGTGGTAGAATTGTAAATGCCTTACTTTTAATTTCAAACCCCGGTGTTCAAGTTCAATAATCTCACTTACGTAGTAGCCAGGTACGTGAAAACCGGTTAATTATAGCTTAATGTGATATACGAAGGGGCTATAATAATAAACATATCCCATACAATATACTAAGTAAGCAGAATATGTTGTCACGGTTAGTAGCATTCTTCATAACCTAAGTGTAATTACTTAAACTATTAGATATTATAATTGATGTTGTTATTAGATCCAGATACCAATTAACTCATATTTTGCGTTTGGGCTGCCAATGTCCTGCTGTCATCAGAATAGTCACGAGAAGAACTGTATGTGGTAGGACTCCGGGATTCGATCATGGGTCTTCTTGTTAGATGATCGAACAGGCAAGATAAGGACTGACATCCAGTCACCAAGACACCTTACTCTTAAGTACTTAGACTGATAATTTATCCTACAAATCAAACTAATAAATTCTAGCATCAAGCGTCACAATAACAATAATACGTAAAATAAAACGTGAAAAGATATAACTATACCACCTAATTGTTTATTCTTATTGATCACCTACTGCACTCTTTAGTAGCCCAGAGTTTGTTGAAGTACCTGCTTCAGGTCGTTTTGATGACAATGTTGAGGAACTGGGGATGGAAGACAATACTGTACCTCTCATCAGATAATTGTGCTTATGCTGAAGAGACGGGAGCGGATGGGTCTAGGAAAGGAGGATATAAATGTATATTCAAACGAGGCAAAAGAATGGGTGGAATGGAAGCAATGAAGCGTGTCCCTACCTAAAAGAATACCTTGTGGTCTGGAGATTAAGAATCCTATTAGCTAGATAGACTTGATCCCTATCATCTTGGCCCTAGCCAATAAAACACTGTTCACTGTCCTCTTAATAAATAGGAACATAGCAGAAAGTTACCAGACATCACGAATGTTTTTGTTTTGTTTTTCCAATACTGATGAAGGTAGATTCATGCTGTTTGATATATCTCTGACATGAAAAATTATATTTGGAATGTGTCCTACACCACACTAGCCTGGGTGCCAGGAAATCGGCGCTGTCCATTCATGTGTCAATGTTTTGGGAGTTATGGTACTTTTAATAATCCTTCACTCCTGTAAAATATAGATACAGATCCAATAGAAACCACCACCCCTCTTGATCCAACATCCAGCTCTAGATGTGCTGCAAATGTATCAACAATCAATAATGCAGTTCAAAAGCACAATAATTTTGTTGAAATTGTACCATATCAATTCAGTTTTGTGAATACAGTCTGGAAACAATGTGCATGTGGCCTTGCTGTAGTTTAGTACTTGTAGTGGCCCTAAATATTCCTCATAATATATCAGACATATCACCATATTAGCATTAGAAAACTCAAATTACCATTACCCTTCTTAACAAAAATAACTTTTTTAATGTTGCAAAGTTATTATCATTCCGTTACAGTTTAAAATAAATCAAATTTCAAAAGCCAGCGAAAACCAATAGGCATAAAAATTCTTATAAAAAGAATATAACTGTAGTTAACTTGTTTTTATAATGATTCCTAACCATTCTTACTCTATACTTATGCCTCCCAAACACTGACATGACCAAGTAACTTGAAAAACAACATCCTTACATAAAGTTTATATTCATATATATATAGAATGCGAAAAAAAAAGGATTCCTTTTCGTAATAGGCCTGCTGCATGTACCCAACTAAAGTGATGCTAAGAAAATGTTTTCACACCGATAATCATTGTGTAAATATTGAATTTTATCGTATTTAAGCTCAGGTAATCCGTACCAACAGTATTAGAATTATGGCACTCATGGTTAATAGTCCACTTATTTTTTCCTGTTGTTATACATGACTCGACAAGCTGTTGAATCAAATGAATCTTCTAATCTTTCTTCCATTTAAACTAAAATATATTCCAGATTTATGGCACACGCTAATAACTGGCAAAGAAATATGTTTAATTAGCAGAATGCTCCCTAATTTCGTTATTATTATTATTGCATCGAGAGAGCTAAAACAGTTTTGTTATTATTGTTCAAAAACCATAATTGGTAAAAAAAAACTCGAATGGCAACTGAAATGTACTGTCTCTCAGAACCTGTGCTGATTCCATACAAGACTAACTGTCTAAAAACATTAAAAAAACCTCTTTCAGATTCGAATTTTTTATGACTTGTAGAAGTCACACATTTTCGGTGTTATACACATGAAAAAGAAATGAAAACGCAAGCGTTGTGCCCTAAAACTAATCAAATGCGAATGTGAGACAAAGGGTCTTCTGCCATTGCTGTCATATTATTATCTATAAGCCGCCAAGAATAACTTTGTAATAAATCGTACGTGCAATTTATGTATTGCAGAATTCGTGGTTCTTTCATCTCTGTTACTCAGGAAAATTATAAATCGACTAATCACTTTATAAATGTCACTACTATTTGTATACTGAAATGTTAGCTGCGAAATGCATTTGCTAACTTCCTAAATGCACCTAAACTTTATAGTCACCATTTCGTAATTTATACCTGACATTTATACACTTGCTTTTATTAAACAACATTTAGTTTTCTCTAGGTACATGACGGTTTATGGTAATTTATAAATCTGTAGGGCGATTTAATAAAAAAAGGAAGTGGAGATTAGAAATTACGTACATTAATTAACAGCCACATCGATTTATAATTTTTCTATGTAATATGAACAACGAAGTATGCAGCATATAAACTGCACATGCAATTCAGCTTAAATTTAAAAGTTACACTGTACGCCTCACATAAGTCACACCAATAGAAGTACAATAAATCCAAACACTCACTCTTCGCCATATTCTCCTTCCAAGGTATGGCGGACAACCCGCAAACCCGAGCGAACAGCTGATCATATCAAGCCACAACCTGACGAGTGTGTGCTACTGGGTTCCCCAGTCAGGACGGGAGTGGAACTGACCGTCGAACCTAGCGGCAAACCCATTTAACACCACCGCTGACTAGATTCAGAAAGCAGGCCAAGGCTGATAGCGGCTAGTTACCCCACTCTTGTTTTGTACAGACACTTGTAACCTTGACTTACCGCGGAAATTCCTTGCCTTTTTTTTGTATTTAAGTACTAATAACTATTACTTTTCACTCCAGTATTATTAGGTTGTGAATAAATTAGGACAATTCCAAACACGCTTTATGTACATCATTATCAACTTTACTGCTGTATACTTTTGTCTGTAGCTAAGTTTCATAATTTCTTTTTTCACTAAAAACACAAGAACGGAGTTATTATAACGTAACACAGGTAAAGACGTAAACCGCTATCTTGTTACTTTCACAACAAGGACATCTCACTACCATGAACCATGTCGCTATGCTGACAATCAAGTTAATCAAGTACACGAATGTCTCAGTTTCAGTAGCTCCTTTCCTTCACATAACAAGAGCATAAATATAAAAGTAGAAATTATTTCAGTTATCGCGCTTTTCGGGGCACTCCTAAAGTAAAACATTGGGTAATATGCTTCATATAGTTCGGAGATAACAGAAAATTACACTAAAATTCCCGATGTGATGAGTCATACTAACTATTCGCCACGAGTAATGTCATAACCGTCGTTCAAGAATAACAAGGTGAGGTGTGGGATTTTTACCCTTTTTTGTGGGGTTGCATATTAAAACATTAACAATTAACACGTGACAGCCATACATTCATATACACAAACAAAAGCAACGGAGATGCAATCCTCGTTTCCTGGAAGTTAAACACAAATAAGTTTTCTCATTAAGGCTGGTGGATAATGTGAAAACGAGTTCCACACGAGAACGTGTTTAAAGAATTACAGCCACGTTACATTGTTACAGGTATATATCTATAAAAATTCTTAATTGCGTACAGACCCAAAAGGAATATCAAAGATTATGAGACAACTGCTAGAATTAGTTACATATTCTGCTACTTGTTAGTCATATTAATAGGATGTAATAACGACCAACATATAAATGCCATTAATTATCAGACACCACATACTTTTTAATTAAACCTTATTATATAACAACAGGCGGTAAACTTTACAAACATTTTCAAAATAAATAATAAAAATAAGGCTCAAACAATGCTTCATTTTTCAAATACGCACTAAAAGTTATTTTAACACACAAGCTCAACAGTTGAAACTATACAGCTGAATTTAGCTATAAAAACCATGTGAAAACAGTGAAGCTAAAATACAACTACAAAATCAGGAACAAAAATTGGTGCACACATTGCACATAACGTTACAAATCCAGTTTCAGTATATACATTTCATTTTAGAATTCTATATGAAACTTTAGTTTCAATAACCTGATTAGAACTTGGATCTATCGGTTGACTCGTATGTTACTAGAGAATTGATTTTATCAATTTTACAGTTTTAATAATTAAAAAAAACAAAATGTTATTGGTTAATTTATAATAAATTCATTGCTTTTAAAAACTAAGTTTGCAAACAGCTGTTGATATCCCTGTGGTGGTAATTATAATTGTCGTGATACTAGTTTTTGTTTGCTTATTTTAGTACAAAGCCACAGTGAAATATCAGCTGTGTCCACCGCGGGGGAATCGAACCCCGGATTTTAGCGGGGGACGTTGCTAGTTTCTACCTAAATTTTTATAAAAGGTCATTCATGAAAACAACAATTAAAAATACACCTTAAATTCAGAATTATTTACTTTAACATGAAGATATAATAATGATTTGTTTGACTAACCAGAGACTATACTATCTTGTAAACATGTATAATACTGAACTGATGAATCCAGTCTATTGAAATTCTGAAAAACCCAAGCAATGAGAAATTATTAATTTTGTGCACAAAGATAGAGGGGTTTTACCAATAAGGGAAGGAAGGCCATAAATTCTGTTTAGCAAATATGTTTCAACAGCACCGTTGTTAATTTTTGTCCAAATTTAAGTCATTCGTTTGTGTACAAGATATCCCCCCTCAACTCAGATTGACATATGATAATACTCCGTTAATTCAAAATAATTAATTCGCGTTTCTTTAACTTTCTCAAAAATTAAGATGCAAGCTTTTCTGCTACAAGATGCAAGACAAACGGGAACTTATGATATATGCCACAAACTTCTGCGCCTTAGGGTTGCTCAGAAATTGTAGTTTGCACATGACTGATAGACTTTGGAAAGCTTGACAATTTTTCTACAAGAAGCTTTTCCACAAACACACATTATCGATGGTGGAAGAAGGGGCTGTAAGGCTTAAGCACTCATCCTTTTCTTTTTACTATAAATCACGAAACATTTCTTGGTAATAAATTTATCTTGTGGTTGTTTAACTTCATATTAAAGGCAAATCGATCTGCGGGTATATAAGAAGGTTAACTTTATTATAGTGTGAATGGCATTTAGAAGTTGGCGAAGCATGGTTATAAATTAAATATACTTGTCATAAAATATTAGTATTAGTCCTGTTATATACATATATGTATATATATATATTTTTTTTCTTAAACACTAAATTCTATATCTAGTCTTGTGGCAACAGGTGGCTTGTGTAAGTAGTGTTCCGACCACTACTGCGTTTGTTGTATCACAGCCGGCCTAATGAGCTCTGGATTGAGCGAAAAGCGTCGACGGCAATAGATATTACGAATACAGTGTGGTTGTAATACCATTATTATACACTCTCCTAATTCTTGGAAATC
>NW_013668517.1:55986-62237 GCF_000517525.1 Limulus polyphemus | reverse complement strand
AAATCTAACGGATTAGATAGAGAATGTAGTGTTTATTTGTGTGAAGTTAAGCACAAAGCTATACAATGGGCTATCTGTGCTCTGCCCACCACGGGTATCGAATCCCGGTTTCTAGCGTCGTAAGTCCGCAGACATACTGCTGTGCCACTGAGTGGCATATAGTGTTTAAAAAATACACACACACGCACACACATATATATATAACAGGCGTAATACCGATGTTTTGTGATAAGCTTAACCTTATCTGAAATAAAACATTTCACATTGTTACTAACTTCTGTTGTATTGTTTAAAACTGTTCTGGTATTCACCTGTCAACTTCAGTTTAGGATATTGTAGTATGCAGGTTCTCAACATAGTTACACAGAGAGCTTTAGAATGGATAGTGAGAACATATTTTTATACGTAATTGAATATATATGTAGTCTATAAGCTCGAGTCTGCATATCAAAGTAGTCCGATCAAGATAAGAACCAGTGTGATGTAATCAATCCTTAACTAATACACTGAAACATTAGGAGTAAAAAATATTTTGTCGGGTGATTTGCTTTATTTATTAAAAACGATAAATAAAATATCGTATAACTCCAGAAGGCTTTAATCATAATTAAGTAACTACAAATTTTTAGGGCATTTTGCTTTGTTAAACTACCAGAATTCGACTCAGCCTTCTATGTATAGATTCCGTGAGGTACAATCGCCTCTTTAAAAATACAAAACAGTTTTTATCTCTCTCTTAGAATATTTATTTTGTAAAATGGGTAAATATGTCAAGAATAAATTACATACATGTAAGTGTAGTAAACTATAGGTCATGGCATTAATAGCTCATCAGATAAAAATAAATAAATATAATGATGTACCTTTTCTGATAATTATCATTATCAGTTACGAGATTTGGTTAATTTATGTCTTGTTATACGCATATTTACACAACGAGCTGTCTGTGCTGTACCCACCATAGGTATCGAAACCTGTTTTTTAGCGCCTTAAGCCTTTAGACTGACCGCCGAGTCACTGGGGGCCAGTTAAAAGTTGTTTTGTTTTTTAAGCGCAAAGTTACACAATGGGCTATCTAGACTGTGTCCGCCGCGGAGAACCGAACCCCGGATTCTAGCGTTGTAAATACTTGAGCTTATAGCTGACCCGCTGGAGAACTTCATTTAATTAAAAAAAAATTATGCTATTATATACAAATGTCGTTGAATATTATATGTCAGTGAGCTAATGAACAAGTCCCCTCAAATATATTGTCTACGTATATAACTTTACTACACATATAATTACGCCTTCCCATGTATGATAATCTGTTGAAGATATCATCAGCGAATTCCTAGTACAAGTAAAAATGTTTTAAAAACTAATACAATGTTTACACAAACACGCACGAAAGAGAACGTGAATTCACCTGGGATTTTGTTAAGTTTTTCACGAAAGTGCAAAACCTGTTTTATACCGAGGTAGAAAAGAAACAAAGAGAGAAAGATAGAAATAAAAAAGGCCTTACCAGGCACAGAGAGCTTCCACCTCGTGTTTACAAGATACCAACCTTATCACCTGTCCAAAATTTCCCCAATCGATCTGCTCTGGCAAAGTAACAGTGCTACATATCTCCTCTCCTGTCACGAAGTCAACACGATATACGATTTCACGGCACTTCAGTGTACATAAGCGGTTCGTATACGCAGTGGTTTGTTCAGTATGTGTGATATCATCGTTTAGGTGAAACTCAGACTGATAAGAGCCGTGCAAATAATTACTGCTGCCCCTGTTAGGCGATCACATGTACACTGAGGCAATTAATTATATAACTGGAAAAGATCGGCTTCAAATAAACATATATATAACGAGATGAAAAACTATTTATTTCGGAATGTCGCGCAAACCCACACGAAAGCTCTCTGCGATAGCCGTCCCTATTATTGAACTGAACTGATAGGTTATAGGGAAGACAGCTAGACAACAGCACCCACCGTCAACTCTTGGGCTACTCTAATCGAACAGTGTGATTTGGCCGTTATTCTTGTAATGAAAGCCGAGGAGCACACATGTAAATATTCTTATTACAATCTGTAAATAATGAATCCAACGATATTGAGGTTTTAGAGATTTGGTGACTGTTTATGTAGTAAGTTACAGCTGTGGGAGTAACTCATAGGTTGTAATTTCATTTGTACTTTAAGTTTTCACTTTAGAGACATGGTTGGCTCGAAACTGAGCTTGGTGTTATCTATTAAACTACGGGTTAAAGATTTCTGTTTTGGGAAACAGCCTAAATGTTTGTGTAACATGGCCGAACTCGATCATGCAGTATTAAAAACAAAAAAAAACTGCGATCCTGTCAGCAGCGTCGTGTCCGAAAGGGCAGGAACCCTCTACATAATCATAGGTGTGCGATATCCATTTTTTTTCTTTACATTTTAGGAATTACTATTCTTTGATTTAACAACAACAACAAAAATGCAATGGATTTGAACCTAATATAACGGATAACTGTGATATTTATTTTAGAGTATGACATATTGAGTTATCAAAGATGAGTATATAGCTCTCCTCTAATGTAATAGTTGATAAGGCAAGTACCAGCAGGCACTCTAAGTTGTTAAAAAAACAGTGTTCTATAATTCAGAGTATAGTAAGAATAGCTATATTTAGGCCAGTGTTGATTGAACTCATAAGAATGTAAAAATTGTTTGAGTTCAACTGGAACTCTTGTATCGGATCGGCAATTACGGTGATGGCTGATGGTAAGTATCGAATTATGGCCAACAATGCCCGATTGCGAATTTTATTGATATTGCAGATAGAGTAGCCATCCTTGAAGATTACTAAAAGGAGTGGCAAGAATCGTGCAAGCAGGAGATGGCGATTCTAGGCGAAAGTGAGGTAGAAGTTTATAGCTAAATATTTTATTTAGAAAATACTTAGTTTCAGATCAAATATACAGCATCAACGGTCCACCACAGTTTAAGGTCGTAAAAGTGTCACGACCCAAACTCAACCAGAAATAGTGGGAGGGAGGTATATTAATATAATCAATTCATAATTGTTAATTAACACGTTTTCGACTTTGTAGTATGTAGAATGTCACTGCCTTACTGTGGCCAGCAGAGAAAAGGAGGAGAAGTGGGAGATATAAAAATATAAAAAATGCTCATTTGTATACATATCATACTATATTATGACACATTCCTTATTATGACACGGTTACAAAATCCAGGTTATGTACGATTCCACTATAGTTCAGTAGTCCCCCAATCCTGTGTTTATACACTCTACATATAGCAACAGGGTATAAATATAATAGCTGTAAATATATTTTACAAGCATATGCATAACGTGATATGTTGATCATCATGCATCATAGTGATTATACATGCAGTACCACTATCAATGATAACACTGTGACAATGATATCAGGAACAATAGCCATCCAGTCTGCATGAAGCCAATCCAAAGGTTGTCATTGTTTCCCCAAAGAGCATCCTACACCAACTACGTATTTCGTTAAACTGTTTCAGATAGGGCAATATTGTTATTATAAGATTTATGTTAATGACGGATATAAAAAAAACTAAAGAAACAAGATGATTACAAAATTTTAATAGAAAAAGGGGGAACATGGATCATAAAAAAATCAGAAACAAGACAGGTAGCTTAAATCGCCGAAAAAAAATAAACAAGCAAGCCTAAGGTTTGAAACATATGTTTCAAACCTTACTCTTGTTTGTTTACGGTTTTTGCCGACTGCATTTTAACATTAAGCTACCTATCTTATTTCTGTAATTTCCCTATTCCCCCTTTTTTTAAATTAACAATTTTTAATAATCTTGTTATACTTGGAAATGTATCAAATACGAGAGCACAGAATTTACCATTTTCAGTATTTATAGCCTAATATAAAATGTTTATTCATTTTAGTTTTTGTCCAAAGTTACACAGTTATCTGTGTATAGCTGTTCCCAATTTTGAAATGACAGACAAGAAAAAGGCAACAGCACCCACCGCCATCTTTATGGGTATTTCTATGCGATCGAAAAGTGGGATTTTTTCGTCTCTTTAATAACTCCTCCATGTCATCAAAGTGTGGAGCGCGTTTATGAACTCGTAATCCATGTACGTTAACCACTAGGTAAGAACCAGTCAAAATAAATAAATATAACGACTTTCGTTGCTTCTGCTACTTAAATAAAACTACTTTTCTCCTTTCGATGACGTGGAACCCACTTTGAGACTAATAATGGTTGGAGACGGCTTGAATGGGTAATGAAGAAAAACTTTAATATAAGTTTAACATAACAGCAAATGCACAACGTTTCTACAAGTAAAAATAAGCCTTCATGAGATATTATTGGGTTTACGACCGAAAATATCATTAACTTGTCTGTTGTTATATGCAAAGCTATACAATAACGGGCTATCGCCAAGTGGGAAAACTGAAACTCGATTTTTAGCATTATAAGCCCAAAGACTTACTGCTCAGTCTATTTGTTTGTTGGATTTCGCGCCAAGCTACTCGAGGGCTATCTGCACTAGCCGTCCCTAATCTAGAAGTGTTTAGTATTAAGCGCAAACTACACAATGAAGAGTCTGTGTTATGCCCACTACGAGTACTGAAACCTGTTTTTTTTTGGGGGGGGGGGGTGAACCCTCATACTTATCGCTGACAGAAGACAGCTAGTCAACGTCACCCACCGTAAACTCTTGGGTTACTCTTTTACCAATGAAAGTGTGATTGGTCGTCACATTATAATGGCTCCATGGTTGAAAGGGTAAACATGTTTGGTGATGGAATTCGAACCAGAGACTCGCAGGTTGCAAGTCGAGCGCTCTAACTACCAGATCATGCCAGGTCAACCTTTGAATCAACGGGGAGGAGACATTGGGCCATCCATTTGCGTCAAGTTCTGTCAACCGCGGGGCATCAGACTCCGTATTTTACTGTTGTAAAATTCGTAAACCTCATTAGATGCTAACTGCATACCCTGTTTTGTGGAAAGTAATAATTGGATCATTTAATTAATTAAGTACTTGTGTCTTTAAATTCAAAGCCAAAAGTGTATGAAAAAATTGGAAATGTGCCCAAAAAAATCCAAAAACAAAATAACTCGTGTACATTGATGAACAGTTTTTTAATCACCACATACGGCATTGCCGTAGGAGGCAATTTGGGAGCGGTCGGACTATTGCCATTTCTAGAAGGGGTCTAAGGGCATGCCCCAGAAAATTTTGGAAACTTTAATGCTACGAGATTGAATATTGAGCCGTTTTAACTATAAATACTGCATACATACAACATAATGTATTGAATTAAAAGAAGCAAGTTTTTATATATATAAGTTATAGCCATGAAAAAGTGGTCAGGCTATGGCCTGACTGGCCTTACCGCTCCCTACGGCCCTTACGGTACTCTGAGTGATGGATGCTAACACACACGCACATAATAAATCATCTTTTATAGTAAAATTTTTGATACATGTAGGTAGCTTTGTTCTGATCGGAAGTTAATTAATATTAATCAATTAGCGCCTTTTGTATAAGTAAAAAAAAAAAAGACGTTATTGTGTAAAACAAAAACATGTTTTTATCTAAATGCTGGTTAAGCAATCTTGTATTTACCCGGGGTATTCTAGAACACCGTCAATCACTGTTTTCACATCAAGGTTGATGGGAATTCCCACGTAAAGCTACGCGTCTGGACATTGTAAAATAAAATGATACGAAGTCACTGATGTTGAAATTAACGGAAATTACAGTTGAAAAAAATTATAGCAGTACCGTATATCACGACACGATTTTTTTATTCTTTTGTCTGTAACAGAATGTTATTCCAAGAAAGGGGACTCAACTTATACAACGAATACAAAAAATACTCGACCGTCAGTGGTGCCTCGAGATCAAGTGAATCGATTTAGTTACACCGAACAATACTCTTCACGTAGAACCTCTGTTTTGAAATTATAGGAAATAACCTTATACAGGTCACAATGTTGTCATTTCAGTGATATATTAGGTCGTCCAGAAATTAATTTCGCGTTTTGGAACACTTTTATTAACCACCTCCCAAAAAACGTACATCACGTATAATTGTTAAACGAACCGCCTAAACGTCACGTTATTGTAACCTATATAATGTGTAAAGTTTAGTATACTCTAATCCCTTATCGTGATGACACACGACGAGACGCACATTCGGCGTGTAATGCTGTTTGAATACCAGAAGGGAAACAATGCCTCTGTAACCACAAAGA
>NW_013668517.1:49407-54986 GCF_000517525.1 Limulus polyphemus | reverse complement strand
ACCTGATTGTAACATGAAAAAGCATCATCGATAAGAATGGAGACTATTTCATTAAATAAATGCTTTGTTTTGATATACAAGTTGTTAGAGTTTTTTTAATCTAAAAAAAAGCGACATTAGTTTCTTGACGACCTAATATTTAACAGCCGAACATCAAAATGCCTCCAAAATATATGAGATATGAAGGACAATTCATAGTCTGTCAGGAACGAAATGTGCTGTTCGAGAACGAAGAACTAGATTTTGGCCTGAGATGGAAACAGACCACGTGAAATGGGTTGACGAAAAGTGCAAGTCTGGTCTGATTATAACAAGAAATCAGATTATTCTACAAGCCATGGCGTGGGCCAAGAAGAGACATCTGACTTTACTGCTCATCGTAGTTGGTGTAGCCATTTCATGAAGTGACACACAACTTGATCCTACGACAGGAAACGATGCCTGCCCAACGATGGAGGCATGCGATGTCTACGACGGTCAGCTAAATCAAAGTGAATTCAGTGAATTTTTGGGCAATTCAGATTCTGAAGATGAGGACTTTGAATTTTGTTTTCAATACTGCTAAATAAACTGTATGTGAACTTTTTTCTGTAACTATTCATCTGTCTTTAGAAATGTATCTATAATGTGTAGGCTTATATGAAGGTGATCATGAAATTACAGGATTTTTGGGTCTAGGTTTAGAGGGGTCGACTTGTATACCGCGTTATACGGTAATTAAAATGACAAAAAAGTATCGCACGTAAAAATCTTATATGCAGTTAAAAAAAACGTTGCCTGAGAGAATCAAAGATAAGAATATATCAGAGCAAAGTCTAGAAGGTAAACATCCTCATTATACCTAGTTATCACAATAGTCAAAACAATGATTTCATTCACTTTGCATAACAGACATGGACATACACGGTCTATTAAACTTTTACTAAAATGTAGGTTTCGGTAAAAATTACTAACACATAACTACATAGTGGTATTTAAATATACGACAATTCAATACGTCCTGGAGTGTTGAATTATAACTAAAATAAACAAGGGTAAATTATAACACATACCAACAACTCAGTTTTGGAAAGTTTGTGTAAAATACGGAGTAACTAAAAAGAAAAAATACTAGATTAATTGAAAAACGTGTCTAATACAAAACTGCCTTGTATTAAACGACAAGGTAACAACACTATATTTTATATCTTATTTCCTTAGTGCATTAAGTTTGTTTGTTTGTTGTTTTCCCATCGTGAACAAATGATGACCTTTTTTCTGTAATGATTTATCACGCTTATCATAAATCAAAGTAAGTTTAAAAAAAGGAAGTAATGGAACATGAGTAGACAAAGTTTGTCATGTTCGACCTAGCTATACGAGATACTGTTTTACAGCAAAAACCAGAATATTCTCTCGATGAACCCTGACTTCTACGTGCATCTCACGACATCGCAGCGTGTTTAGGTGAATCATTTCTCCAGCGTTGGATTTTTTTTTCTTTTTGTATACGATGCATGGTTGAAAGATAGTCCTAATATCCTCATTAAAGGACTTAAGTGAAACAGGGTATCCATTAAATACAAAAAAAAAGATGGCTTCTTTACCGATAAAATTTGAACAATGGACATCTCGAAACAGTTTTATACAGTTTTTTTTTCAACTAACCCACCAAACCGTACGAATTATACATTCTCATTGTTGTTTGAAACACAAATCCACTAACATGATGACAAACTGAATGTCCTAAATCTAGTTATTTATTATATAATAACTATTTTAACACGAAACTTGATCATAACCATTTCACGGGTTATAAAAATATTACACATATAATAATAACGAGAAGCGTGAAAAGTCGTTAGTATAATTTTTATGAAGAATATTATGCCCAATGGAGAATATTTCGGAACTACAGCACAATAGTTGATTAATATTAGTAGACGTTCTTCTGAACAAGAATAAGGATGGAAAGTGCGGGTGGGCAGTGTACGTATGTAGTATGAATGGCTAATACTGTTCCAAAAGATTAGTTCGCTTAATAAAGAACATTAATACGTAGGTGCAACTACGAAACAGTCATGTTTTGTTGTACGTTTTAAATTCGGTAGTCACAGTGAGATGAATCACGTGCTTTTGACGGTAAAAAAAATTGAACTTATTTTTACAATGTAAGAAGTTATGTTATAGGATTTATATATTTTGGTCGATTTCAATTGTTCCTTCATGAAAAATCCTTACACCTTATGAACGATTTAACATTAAACAGATGTGATGTTTCAAGTTCAGGTTCTTAGCTCTATATACAAACACTACAATTTGATGTGTTTCATTACAAGTGGGATAAGTCACTCTTTAACCTTCACTTTAGCCCATAATTAAAGTTTCAATTCATTTTTACCCTCCTCTTCGACCATTAGAAGTCTTGTGGCTATAAATTTGTTTAAAATGTGCCAAAAAATAACATTTTATGTATATTGGCGTGAGGGAGAGGAACCCTCCATTGGGAAACTTGTCCTTCAACATCTCCCCATCTGAGATACAGTGTTTGAATATTTTTAAATTCTCTATAATCCGACCCTATCTGACATGAAAGTGTTATTTTTTGTGCCCCACTCCTAAACTAGCTCTTATGTCCCAAAATATACAAAATTCTGGAAACACCACTGACTACAATGCTTTGAGGGCTTCTGCATACCTGAAATTTTTCTAATAAAACCTCTCTACTATTTCTGCTTAAAAGTAAATTGTGTTTTTATTTTCACCAGTTCGCTAGAATATCCATGAATCTGATTTTTTATCCAGCTGTAATTCAAACCGCATCTATGTAGTCTCTTTAAAGCTTCACTATTAGGTTTCTATACTGAAAACACCCCACACAAGTCACTATAAAAGACAAATTGCAATTGATATTAGATTTCAAGCAAGGTTATTAAGTCGTGACATAAGGTATACTCTCGTATATCTACTGGCTTGCTTAAGAAATACGGTTAGAAATAGATACCTGTAACTGACGCAACTAGTTGAATTTGAGAAATCACTTGAAGAAACAGAAGCCAAATTTGTATCGAATATCTTTGAAAAAATATAGAGCAAAGCAGTAACACAACACACAAAGGCATGGTTTTCAAACAGAAACGTATGAAACCGCTTCCGATTCGAACGAAGCCTAATTCACATCAGTGTATTTTGAAGGAGGGCATCAACCTTTCCCAGTTAGTTAACATAGCATGTCGTAATCTGGCAATTATTAACACACATCTGTTATGGCTTTTCCTACTAAACAGAGTCATTACCCATGCAGGTACAGAATAATTATTTTATGGGGGGGGGGGTATATATTTATATATATATATTACTTTTTTCACTCAGGAAGTCGCACATTTTGCATATATATAGCCTGCAAGTGGTGTGAAACAAAATGGTACAACATTTAAAAACAATACAAGAATGTTCATTTCTTTATTTGAAAGTGTTGGATTAATTTAATGAATCAAAAAACATTTCAAGATAAAAAATGCGATGAATCATTAGGTGGGTATCCTCACTGTCAACAATATTTCGGCAGTAATGTTGATTTAAAATAACCAGGCAAGATAAGGGGATTGAGATTAGCCTAAATCTATATGTTAAACAAATTATGCAAAATAATATTCACAAATCTAATATGGCTTTGAAAAATCAAAAACTGTTTGAAACATTGTAATCGCGAAGATTTTATGAAACTATAAAAAGTGAATAGTTATTATATACAAAACATATAAAAACACTAATGGTTCGTTACTTAGACCCACACAGCTTCACAATACACGAAACATGAATATATTAGTCACACGAGTGAGTTTTTACCGTTTAAATTATGCGTCGTATAAATTTTACTATCAAACTCACACACGTCGAATCACAGTAACAGTTAGAATACGACTACATTATCTATATGCAGTATTCCGGGAAAACTAATCAGGTATTGTATAGAAACATTTTTTATCTATCACAACGTTCAGTCATGTCTATATGTACGCTTCTTTGTGTTCTCAGAGAGTACATGTAACTTTTAGTATAATCAGAAATAGATGAGTATGTAACGCAACCATTGCGTAACTTAGTTGGTTTTGTAAATACTCTTGTCTCCCCAGCGGTAAGTTGGATTTCCAACGCTAATCTCAGGGGTTCGATTCCCCTCGGTGGACAGTTGTAACTAAATACATACAATTTGTAAATACTATTTGTAGTTCTATTTATTTCAAAGACTACTAGAAGTTATATTAATTTTAAAGTATTCCGTAAACCTACAGAAAACTTTTTTTTTTACGTTTTGAATACAACTAAAATGTTTTAAAACTTATTCATACAATTATAAGAACTTATGAGAAAGTATAGAACAATGTAACAACTATCAGTAGCTAACTACCTTCGTATGCCAACAGTTGGGTATTATGTTTTATAACAATCCTACTGCTCCCTTCCCGGGCCTCACTAGAAACCTAACAATTCTAATTAGTGGTTTTCTTAAATCAGGCCCTGAACACAACTGATTCACGATGTTTGCGTTAAAAAGGTTCAAATGTCAACCAAGTGTTCCACGTTCTTCAAATATTTCCGTAACTTTATATTTATGGTTGAGTAATTCTTTCTAGCTTTCTACACCTCACCTCAATAATAATTAAAAACATGCAATGTTTTCTGTTGCAGGATTTTCGTAAAAACCTATACAAAGGGGATATGTGTGCATAGCCGCGAACCAATGACCCCAGTATGGAACGCGTTTTTACGGCGATCGATGGGCCGCGAGTCATGAATCCTCGGATTCACAGTCGGTCACGCTAATCGTTATGCCACACTTGACCCAACTTGCAGTAATTATTCATATTTCTTTCAAGACTTTGCTAAAACTATTTTTTATATTGTTTAGCTTATCATTGGCTCGGCTTGCCTAGTATAATATTACAAATCACGCGCTTCCTATCGGGTTTCCTGATTGAAAGCGAGTCTTATAGTAAAGATCCGTAAAGAGAAATGCCATGAGAGATAAACCAGACAAGTTTGTTGAGAGAAATATGTCAGTTAAACATCGAACGTTCATGCACACATACACTTTTTTGATATTCTGTTAATACTGAGGAGAGAAAGACTCCAAGTCATTACCATGATCCAGGTTTGTTTATTCAATAACACTGAAGAAGAGCAGTGAACTAGCCCTTATATCCATATAAATATAACAGTACTGTCTGTTGTATGCTCATGTATCTACTTCGCAGGGTGTGGATGGATCTTCACCAAAATTGGTATGGAGGTTCATTAGGTCCATACGAGGGTACATACAAATTTTCAGTTTTGCATTTTGCGGTTTGTTATGAACGTTTTTGCGTTTTTTTACCACTACTTCGCCCCCTATAGATGGATCTTCACCAAAATTGGTATGGAGGTTCATTAGGTCCATACGGGGGTACATAAAAATTTTCAGTTTTGCATTTTGCGGTTTGTTATGAACGTTTTTGCGTTTTTTTACCACTACTTCGCCCCCTATAGATGGATCTTCACCAAAATTGGTATGGAGGTTCATTAGGTCCATACGGGGGTACATAAAAATTTTCAGTTTT
>NW_013668517.1:47448-49397 GCF_000517525.1 Limulus polyphemus | reverse complement strand
ATATATATACATAAAAGTGCTCTGTCACTTTTATACAGAGTTTCATTACCACTCCCAACCCATGTGTGTTACCAGTCTTATCCTCATATTATCACGTCTTATTTTCCTAAACTCGCGCAAAAACGTTCGTCAAAACTGTTAAAACGTCAGCCACACGGGTTTTGCCATCTGGCGAGCAAACCATAATCTTATGCAAGTAACTGATATGTTATAAACTTTATGTCTTAATTATTTATCTTAATACCAATTAATTATTGGTCTTCCAGCTCATACCCTAATAAATTAAATTAGACTGTTAACTGCTAACAACATTTTTTATTTATTTATATTTTCAGTTAAAGGTATATTGTTACCTTAGTGTTAATTCTAACTTTTTTTGGTTGCTTGTTTTATAATTGATTAATATTTATATTTGATGGACAATATATGAATGGGTTCCAAGCAAACTATAAGTGTCCCTAATTTTGATATGATAGATTAGAAGAAAGGCAATTAGTCAACAACTCATTAGCTACTCTTGTCTGACCGAATAGTAGGCTGTCCCTCTTATAACACATCCATAGCCCCAAAGTGCGGAGCACGATTATATATATATTTGGCGGTAACTGGACGTGAATACTGGACCCGCCAATCCATAGTCCAGCACGTTAACCACTGGGATAGTTTTAAAAATAAAACAGGAGTATCTCGAACAATAAAACATCAATATTTGAAAAAAAACTACACCTGAAACCTAATTTAAAAAAATAACATGGTCATACGGATTTCTTTTTCAATTGTGTTTTTAGCTGTCTTATGATATTATGTATTTTATTATGTTCTACCAAGTTTACACATTGTGTTACAGTACAAGTCCTGACGTCAGGATAGAACTCTAAGGAGTTATAACTTTATGACACACTTCAAGTATACATAAAACCAAATTTTTCGGTACTGCAGAATGAGATATATATCTTAGCTCCGAACAGTTACATCCGTCTCAGAGTAACACCTTTCTGCTTTTTAAAATATTCTACATACAGTCTAACTTCGATCTCCAGTGGCTCATTGGTAAGTCGGAGGGCTTTTTATGCTCAAAATCGAGTTTCGATACCTACGGTGAGAAAAGTATAGATAGCCCTTTGTGTAGCTTTGTGCTTACCAACAAGCGAAGCGAAATGTCTGGATGGGCATTCGGTCGTTGTGCGCGACCTGGGAGGGTCAGGTTCTGTTCAGACCTCTTCTTGACTATTGTGTAATGGACTATCAAATGCTACAGTAGTATTCAAGAAATCAGGGCTTGAACGAGATGTAAAAAACGTGATGCAAACACTGATTCTAACTTCCCTCTTAAGGGCCATGTTCATGAATAGTATTCTTATAGAATTTAGTGTAATTTCACTATTTCTATTCGCTTACCAGCAAATAAACAGTTTAATTTCATTTTTGTATCTCCCGCGAGAAGGACTCGAGGTTAATCCGCTAACAATTGCTTATAAGGCACTTTTTAACAACCCAAACTATCGCACACATCTTCTCTTCACAAACACAGCCCTTCCTCAGGGCCCCTTCACTACAGTTTGTTGCCAATGTTTCTGAGGCAATCAACATTTTTTCATTTATCGGTATCGAACCTTAGACCCATCACGTGAAAATCAAACTAAATGGTTAACCCACTAGTTAATGCTCGTTTGGTACTTTTCAACAGCTCAAACTACTGCAGAGGTAAAATAAAATAATGAATTATATCGCTTCGCCGGGACCATCAGATAAACTTTCTCGAGTGTTATAATAACTTATATCGAGTGAAACACCTCCCCAACTTATCCACAGATATTCATCTATTGAATCCTAAGGATTTTTGACGTATGAATCATACACTGGGCCAAATACCCAAAACTAAAAGTTACTTGTGTACTTCACAATAGACTTCTATCATTCTAAACCACACACCGAGAATGGACTGATAC
>NW_013668517.1:43811-46514 GCF_000517525.1 Limulus polyphemus | reverse complement strand
TGGGATTGTTGACTACCATGGGATTGTTGACTACCAGATTATTATAAGTAATAAACATCCACATGGCAAATTAGTCGTTATTGGATAAAAAAAACCTCATTCTGAACGGTATAAACATGTATAGCTATATTAGTGATTAAAGAAAGAAATTCCAACAGGCCGATCTGAGCAAGAGTCTATAATTAAAGCAGCAATGTAAACTTACTGGGAATAAAACATTGACATTTTTCTTAAACAGAACTGCAACACCTCAGGGCCTTAGAACAGTTACTATGTTCAACTCTTTGGATATTGTTTTCCATATATTCAAATACTTAAATATCATAGGCCTGAAGATGTAAAACAAAATTCACTATATATGTGTGCGCGTGCATACGTGTGTAGTATACTTTTCATAAATTTGTATGTTTACAAAAGTTTTTATTCCTTAACCATATAGAATTATGACAGGGTCCGAGTCACATTGGCTTTTTAAATACATTTTTTAAACTACTTATGCGCCAAACTCCTTGTAGGTCCATGACCCTGTTTGTCACATGGATATAAATTAATGTAAAATTTAAACAGAAATAGTGCAATTATTCCCACTAATTACTGTTGGCGTCCCCAATTAGTTTTACATAATAAATGATTGATTTCACACAATTCTGTAACAGGCAAAAAACTAAATTACCCAATACAATACAATAACTGAACCCTACCGGTCTAAGAACTTCGACACTACAATAGTGTTTTAGGCCTAGTTTGAACTCTTGGAGGGTTTTGAGACCAATATAAAAACCTTCAGGCTAGGAACACTCTGCATTTATGAAAACAAAACGGACTATTACTACTCATACTCAGAACCCACTGCATTTATAAAAACGGACCCAATTCTGTGGCTTTGTTTTTAGAGGATCCTGCCAAAGAATCATTTCACAGAACAGAAATGTTAAATAATCTAAGAAAGTTTTCCGTTTTTGTTAAATAAACTGATGTGCGAAACCTCTGGTCATGTTTTCATATTATATTTTTTAAATAGGGTGATCACCTAGCGGGTCCGCCAGAAAGATTTTATGGTTTTTAAGAGGTATATCTCAGCTTTAAAAACATGCGCAGAGGCTGGGATCATTCTGGTAAGACTTATTCCTTTTAAATATTTCAGTCGCGTTAAACTGAGAATTTGTTTTTCAAAATATCACTCTATCATGTACTTACGACGTCCCTCGTATAATGTATTTACACAAGATCACTTTCAGATGTATTTTAGATAATAAAAACTGTCTTAAAATAATCTATTAAGACTAATTCTTTTGTATTATGTTATACCCATAAAAATTAATATTATAAATATGATTTTAAATAATACATTCATCATGTGCTCATTATGTTCGTTCAAAGTAGTGTTTTCAGATCAACAGTATGGTGAGACTGAAACAATGGTGGGTGCCATGAGCCTAGCCTCATAACACTACGCTAGTGTTTTGAGCCTACTACCCAGCCAGTGGACGTTATACAAACAAGTCAGCAATTTGAAGGTCACAACAAAATATGCTACAAAATTAAACATCACGGTACTTAAAATATTTTCAAGGCATGCCACAGTTGTATATATTCACCCAGTAACACACATGTAACAGTGATCAGCTTACTTACGGTGTCAACACGCATCTACTTTTACCGTCAACTTGTCAACAAAGCCGAAAACTGTCATGTTACACTGCTACAACAAATATTGATTATTCCATATGTTATACACACAGCACACAAACGAGCGCACACATGTAGATGTGCACGAATTAATATGCACATAATTACCTCAAATACGCTCATGCGAGTTTTGTAATACAAAAATTATCGGTCTTTCAAGACATCGGTCAATATGGAAAACTAATTTTTATAATCAGCGATGACATAAAATTTTCTACTATCTTGTTGATTACTCTTCATCAAAATATGAACTGATTATGTCAATACAAAAGTATATCATTGAAATATTACTTTAATCTGTAGGCCCACCGAAAATGGGGGTTGCAAAGAGGGCAACTGCCCAGGGGCCCGGGCAAATGAAACCCGGTTATGCCGTAAACCCCGAAAAGAACCTTTAGCCTATATCTACATTGAATCACAAAAAGCATAATTTTTGGCTTTTCTTTGCATATAGACGCTTGATACATTAAGAATGACTGAAATAATAATTTGAGTAATAATTAATGTATTAGGTCGTCAAGATATTAATGTCACTTTTTTAGATGGTAAAAACCCGAACAACTAAAATATCAAAACAAAACATTTATTACATGAAATGGTCTCCATTCTTATCGATGATGCTTTTCCATCTTACAATCAGGTTGTTAATATCTTGATTGAAGAAATCACTTGGCTTTGAGGCAAAAAACATTTCGATGTCCTCTTTAACACCTTCTACATTTGCATACGTTTTCCCATTAAGATGGTATTGCAGCGAACAAAAAAGATGGTAATCTGATGGTGACAGATCTGGAGAATATGGTGGGTGGGGGAGAACTTCACAACCCAACTCCATAATCTTGCGTTGTGTCAAACGTGCCACAACTGAAAGTGCATTGTCGTGGAGAAGAAGAACACATTTCCGATTGACGAGTGAAGGGCGTTTCTGATGAAGGGCTTAATTTCAACGTTCCAGGTGCTGACTATAGATCTCTACATTGACAGTTCGCTGTTGATTGAGGAGTTCGAAATGAA
>NW_013668517.1:42539-43302 GCF_000517525.1 Limulus polyphemus | reverse complement strand
ATATTCCATAGATGTTTACATATTGTTTCATGAGAGACATGCAATTTCAGGGCCATTTCACGAGTGTGTTGCCTTGTGTTAGATTCAACAAGCGTCTGCATAGCATCAATATCAATTCCAACCTGTCAGCCCCTGCCATCACAGTTTTTAAGGCTAAAGTCACCTGAATGAAATTTGCTGAACCATCGTTGACACTTACGAATGTTCAAAAAATTTCCATAAACTTCTTTGATATTCTTTGTGGCTACAGAGACTCTAGTACTGCTGTTGATACTTTATGTTGTCTAAGGATGTGCATAAGGAACAATGAATAATCTTAAACAAGATATTCCTATATTTCTTGAAAGCTTTAAATGAATAATCTGATATGTTCAAAAGTTTCAAAATAAAAATATATAACTTAGAGCATCTGGAGTTGACATTACAGCCTAATAATTAATAATCATCATTGGGTTGAATTTCGAGTTTAACATTCTTGGCCAATACATTGAACAACTTTTTCATGCATTTTTATTGTTTATGATTAAATGATTAACACATTGACATTTATACCTTCTAACCCAATTTAACTAGTGTGTAAAGTACCTTCTAACCCAATATAACTAGTGTGTAAAGTACCTCCTACCCAATATAACTAGTATGTAAAGTACCTTCTAACCGAACATAGAGTGTAAAGTATCTTCTAACCGAATATAACTAGTATGTAAAGTACCACACACACAGAGTTGTTTCCCTTCTTGTATTCAAACAGCATTACATTGCC
>NW_013668517.1:23862-42518 GCF_000517525.1 Limulus polyphemus | reverse complement strand
TTTAACTATTATATGTAATGTTACGTTTTAGGTGTGTGTGTGTGTGGGGGGGGGGGGTTAATGAAAATGTTCGAAAATGTGGCATTAATTTCTTGACGTCCTAATATATTTATTACTTTATAGATTTAATAGATATTTGTAATTTTATTAACATTTTTACGTTTATATTGTGAGCTAAAAACGGCTGCTGCTATGATTTTACCTTATTTATGAGCTCGTTGCTGTCCTAATTTAGGATCTTCTTTTTAATAGGTTCTTGAAAATGTTAAAAAAAAAAGAGAGAGAAAAGAGGCCCGTGCTGGCTCTCGACGCTCCTGTTCATCTGTCATAATCAACGCGCCCTATCAAAAATTTCAATTAAACTTTTACACAAGTTAGGGGAATCAGATTTGTGAATGAAGAAAGAAGAGTCGGGTTTATTTTGTTTGTTTGTCGAATTTCGTGCAAAGCTACTCTAGGGCTATCTGCGCTAGCCGTCCCTAACTTAAAAATGATAGACTAGAGGGAAAGCAGCCAATCAACAATACCCACCTCCAACTTATGGGCTACCCTTTTCCCAACGAAAAGTAAGATTTACCATCACATTATAACTCTCCTACGTCTGAAAAAGTCGAACTCGTGACCAGCAGAATTCCAGTCAAGTGCCCTAACCACCAGGCCATGCCTAGCTGAAGAGTCGAGAAGATGCACAACAACGTATTTAAGCACATTTATATAAGCTCAGTTTACTCAAAGACTAACAAGTTGACCCTTAGCACTCGGCTTCCTCTATACGTACACTGTGATTCAGTTTACAAGCTCCGTATTTTGATTAACATGTACGATTCACTTGTAGTTATAGAGAACTCTAGATATTATGATATTTTATCTCTACATCATGACTTTGGATTGAGCTCAAATTGGTTAAAATAAAAAACAATACATTGGAATCAGTTTCAATAAACCACAGGTCAATCCTAAAACAGAAGATATTGTTGCCAGCGCCGACTGGTGACAAATTAAATAAACTTTAAAGCACATAAGGTGACTTAATATTAGGGGCTCCAAATATACTAGCATTTTCCGATGGTATACTACAGGAATTCCATGTATTCAGGATTATATTTATACCAAGTGTGTCTGTTACATATATAAATTTATATAATTCACATTTTGAAAAATTCGACTTTCCAATTAAAATACATATGATTTCTGATCAGCACTCTCTATAACTAATGGCCACTTAGTTGATATTTAGCTACTTTGAAAAATTTGACTGCATGGTTTTATTTAACAACTATAAACGGTGCATATAATGTATATATATTTTAATAACCAGTACAGCAAAACACAAGAAACAGCACTCATGTCAAACAACATCAATGTTTCAGTATAATTTAATAAATAACTATTAAAGAACTTACACTTGCTTTCAAGTAAACTAATCAACCTTTATGAAATACATTTCATCAGCCTTGGCATTATAAACCATTATCTCTTTCTGTGTTTATGCATCACTATCAGTAAAACAAATAGAGCATGATCAACCTGAATACATACATACATCAAACTTGGAGAGAAGGTTTGTTTGTTTGAAAGCTACTCGAGGACTTTCTGCACTAGCACCCCTAATTTAACAGTGAAAAACTAGAGGGAAGGCAGCTAGTCACCACCACCTACCGTCAACTTTTTTATCAATGAATAGTGGGATTGACCGTCACATTATAACGCCCCCACGGCTGAAATAGAGAGCATGTTTGGTAGGACGGGGATTCAAACCCATGACCCTCACATTGCGAGTCAAACACCCTAACCACCTAGCCGACCCAGGAGAGAAGGAAGTTGTGCTACTAAAGTATTTTTGATTTGCTTTGACAAGAAAAGCTAAACTATCTTGGCATCTCCAGGTTTTCTTCTGTCTTGGCAAGTTATATTAAATTTGACATATTTTCAAAGTTTTCCAGGCAAACTATGTTAATTGATATCCATCCTCAAATTGTAAGAATAAATGTAAAACATCTACATTTATTTTTTATTGGCATCATGCTAGGTTTATTTTGTTTTAAGAATATGAAGAATTTATTTAAAGTCCATCACTAGTTATTTTGATAGATTTTCCAGACTTCCGTTATGATATGTCCTCCTATAATGTCTCTCAATTCAATAATATTTGACAACAAAATTTGATTAAATTACTAGCCATATTTGTCACGATATACTTACATATTCTCCTTTCTGTTGATTGGTAGTTTGTGCTATACCACATCAAACAAACCTTTTGATCAACAAATTATCCTTAAATGGTTTGGGTATTATAAACCACGTTTGTTCATTTATTACATAATTACATTCTCATTAATTAAACGTGCCCAACCAAAAAAATGAAGTTAACTGCACAATAAAAGCAAACTTTTTAGATGTGTGGGCTAACTATACATACACAACCCACACATGAGTTCTAATGGTTCCGTGTTAATTTCATTTCATGAATCTTGAGTTTTATACATATTAATATTTACTGGTGAAATGAAAGGAAGCAAGTAGACTTATTTATAACATTAAAGGCTTTATATTGTTTTAGATCACACAGAAAATTTAATGTAAAATACTATTTGAATCGATTGTACATCAAAACAAGATACTTATCTGCATGAGCATCTTTTAATATATTGCAAGTATGAGGATAATTATATTGCCCGATGTGATATGCGGAAATATCATGCATTTTCTGCCCCTACAGATACTAGACAATTGATAAATTTTCAATATTGCTGGGCAACTTTTAGTATAGAACAACAGTCAAGGAAACCACTAAGTTTATCTAATCTTGGTCATCCACTGGGTTGCCCGAATCGCCAAGATCGTCGCATGTTTTTCCTTTAGTAGAGATCACTATAGCATAAATTATTCTATAGATAGAAGTAGTGGTACGTTATAGTGACTGGCTGAGGTGTGTTCCACCCCTTTTTGACATAGAAGTGGCCCCAAAGTCACATGGATAGTGCACACGCCTGAAGAGAGAGAGAACCTTGTGTGAAATATAATGTTTTCCTTTGTTTTGTTAGCATAAACAAAAACAAGCAGATTTTAGATGAGATAGATTTTCGTCAGATAATGAGATTCTACTAAATTTATACTAATATATTGCCAAGATATTTTTGTGTAAGATATAAAGATATACTTTTCATCAAATGCATGTATTATGCATAATAGAAATTAAACTCTAGCTTAATGGAACTAGATACAGTGGTAGGTGAGCATCAATAGAGCTTTTTCTCTCTTCTGCCAACACACAAGCGCTTGTCTAAGTGTTTAGTTTTAACTTTGGTTGTGTTTGTTTCAATAAAGACTAATTGTTTGTAAACCTAGGTATAGTCTCTTTCTTTTACGTAAAAACTCAATCAAAGGTAGATAAAGTACAGTCCTGATCTATGATACAGTATCTGATAGCTATTCCCATTTTTACAGATTCCTGCAGGCCACTCTGATGAAAATGAGTGCAATTTGAGAAAACCACAGAATAGGTAGGAGGGAAAATGTTTAATGCTATGACTGTGGATACTGCTATTGCAGTGGTCTGCTTTCTCTGGACTAGTGTCTTATTGTCTGTGCTCTAATGCTCTTGTCTTATTAAGTTGGAACTTTGCCAGAGAATGGAATATTTTGGGTGAAGGACTTCTAGTCAGGAGGAAGAGATAACTGTTGGAGATGAGTAGTTATCAGGGAGAACCATTGGGTTTAGTAGGAGTCCAGGGTGACCACTGTCCAGGGAAGGAGAACTGTCATTGTATGGAGTAACCAGTGACAAAGGAAATTCTCCCCTTTGAAGTTGCTGGATGAGGATTGTGCAAGCAATTTGGATTCATCTCAGTGGCTAGTGCTCAGCGATTTGTTGGTTAAAAAAAGCTGATGTACATATGGGATAAGAAGACTGAATGGATCAAAGAAAAATCAATCACCACTACATAAACACTGGAGACATTCATCTAATTAAACAACCATTGTGTAAGCTTACCCAGAGCACTAGAGATATAACGAGGACCAAGATACATTAGACTTTGAAGAACAGGATCATACAACCCTTAAATATTGTCAAAAAGAAGGATGACAGGTGCAAATTCTGTATTGATTTCCAATGGGTGAGCACTGTAATATATGTTAGTACCTTTCCATTACCATGGACAGATGAATGTCTGGATGCACTGGAAATTGCCTAGGGGTTCAGTACTTTAGACCTCGCCTTTAGATATTAGAAAGTCGATCTTAATGGCAGTGGTAAAGTAAAAACTGCATTCAGTACTTAAGATAGTTTTAACGAGTTTTAAGATTTCCATTTGGTCTCTGTTACACTCCTGCCACTTTTGAGATGTTAATGGAGCTTTACACTTAAGGTCTGCAATAGGAAAAATGCCTGGTCTATGTGGATGATGTTTTATGTACTTGCACATATGAATGCTGTTCTTAACTGCCCATGGTACTGTAATGAATATGAACAGCTGGTTTGAAGTAGAATTCTGAAAGTCTCACTTGTGCACACAGAAGTAGAAATTCATGATCACATTGTGAGAAGAGACTGTATATTGACAGACCCTTCAGATGGATCATGTATCATTAAAATTACTCATAAACTTTAAAAACCCAGAACGTATGAGAGGACACTGGATCACAATGTTGCAATACGAGATACTGGATAGCTCTGACAAACGAGTGCATTGACATAAGATGCAGCAGTCATTGGCACAATTAAGGGCATGAAACACCTTGACAAGCTACAACCACACATTTGGACACATTTCTCATGCATATTTTTTTATTGGGAATAAGAGGTTAAGACTAACGAGTCAGAGGTTGATGATACACTGTGTCATTACCATCATAGGTCAGCTTGTGAGAAGGAATGAGAGAATAATATTTATCTGGCAGTGCATGAGGAGGTGTCAGATAGCACTAGTAGTCAGACATGATGCTGAATGTGCCTCCTGATTGCTATGGATGAGACTAACTATCATATCAACAGTTAGTATAGTCATCAATTGTAAAATTACTGACTGAAAGGAAATAGCATTCCTTGCTTTCCAAGCTATCAGGTGATATTTTCCAACAAAATGCAGCTACCATTCAATTATCTGCAGTTAGGACAGTTGTTTGTCAAAAACCCAATGACTGAAAGTATGTTGTGACTCAAGTTCTGAGCTATTATTTAGTACCAACTTACCCAAAAAATGTATGGACTACATTTTGTGACTATCACTCAATTGTCAGTAAGTTAATGTTAATCAGTAAGTCAGTAAGTTGTAGATAATTAAGATTAATGGGACCAAAAGATGTTGTTAGCCTTACTTATTAAGCAATGAGGCAGAACATAAAAACACCTCCAAGTATAATCAATAGAAGTTGTGCTCTAAGCCAACAAAAAATGTAAATCAGGATGTAGTAAATTTGAAGGGAACAGGTCTTAATTCATTTGATTGGCCTTTTATATATTTTTGTTTGGTACAAACTGTAATGAGTGGATCAACTCATGTATGACAATAAGTTTGCTAGTTTGGCTACTGATGTTGCCAGCCATGTAATACAGCAGTAAATATACTTTACTATGGATTACTATATTTAATCTAGATGGGTATAAGTGTAATTTATATACAAGATAGAGACAATGTGAATGTTAATCCCAGCTAGGGCAATTGTTTGCTGAAAATCCTTGGTTCAGTATAATTCTTCTGGATTATATTTTTTTATTCCCTGAAACTAAGTTAAGTTTCACCACTCACACATAGTGGCACATTACCATACCATAACTATTAAAATGTAGTTTATATGGGTAGCCTAAGTTCATTACCATAGTAATGGAGCATAAATGAAGATGTGTACTGTGGAGATATATGTATATGGCAATATACATATCAATGTGTATGTGTGTGTGGTGTTACACATATGTACAGAGCATTATACAGAATAATTCATGAGTGTTGCATAACTGAAATAAGTAAATAACTAAAACAGAACTGATCAACAACAGTTGAGTGAAGAAAAGTGTTTGATCAGGATGTTAATATCACAAGGTATGCAGTTAACTGTGGTTGTGTGCCTGTGAAGCCTTTTTTGAAGATACAGCAAGCTTATTATTTTCAATAATGTGTAAAGGAGAATGTTTCAGTTTCAACACTGAAGTGTTTAACAGGTAATGATTTTTCATGGAAAAGATAATGGTAATGGTTTGACTTGTGCTACAATGGCCAGAAAAAAAAAGTTTGATTTGTTGTTTTGCTAGTAGTAGCTAAGAGCTTTTCAACTGTATCAGGTTGAACTAGGTGTATTTATGTAGTGAGATACACTCACAAATAACAGTGGGTTTTATGCCAAAGTCAAACTTGGTGTACCCAATGTTTTATCTGGTTGTGAATAAATTAAGGTTAAAAATATTCCTGAAACACCTAACAGAAGTGACTGGTATACACAATTACCATATATCATGACAGCATACTGCACAACAGATTGCTCATAACAAACTGTTCACCAAACCTGCAAGTGTTTAGGTAGAAAGTCTTGCTCCCTGAAGACAATATTTGTCCTCCTCCTAGAGCATATGTCCTGTAATGTCTACAGGAATATGTAGAATAGATCAGGTTTACATAGTTGACATACATTAGTTTTCACATCAGCTATGAATAACATAACATGATAGAAGTGCTACAATAAGACACTGTAGAATAAATATACCTGCATAGAGAATTGGTGTGGCTTTGGTAAGTGTCAGAAGCTTGAAATTCACTTGGTTCCAGCTGGACTGAACCTAATCTTGATGTACAAATAATTGATGTACAAGTTACATGAACCAATAGGAGCACAAAAGTGTGTACTACATATCGATCAGCTACATCAATACATTACAAATGTTGTTGTTGTTGGCATCTGTTTGTCTGTGAAAAATAGGAGTTTTGTTTGTTTGTTGTCAAGGGCAAAGCTACACAATGAGCTACCTATGCTGTGTCAACCATGGGTACTGAAACCTGGTTTTTAGCATTATAAGCCTTCAAACTTACCATTGACCCATTTGGAGGTGAGAGACAGTGGAAATTGCAGCTTATTTATGTCAGAGAGATGCAACTTTTCATGTAGCTGAAAAGTACAATGCCAGACTTTCAGATTCTGTCCCAGTCATTGCACTTATATGTGGTGTCAGAGAGTGATTCTATACCCATTCCTCGTCATGATCCCTGATACCACAATGGAGAAAGGTGTACCACTTCTGTCATCTGCCAAGGTTTCTCATTGATTTAGACCAATTCCAAAGGCTTTTATGTCCTTCTTGCATGTGAGAATTTTGGGTGTTCTGCTGTTTGTTTATGCTAGTTTTCCATACAGCATATTATTGGGAATCTATCCATCTTCAATTCTGTGTACACGTCCCAACTAGCATAGACATCTCTGTTTAAGAGGTGCTATCATGTTCAGTAATCCTGCTCTGTGAAGGACCTCTATGTTTGTGACTTTGTTTTGACACTTGATATTCAGAATGGGACATAGGTGGAAACTGTTCAGCTTCTTCTCTTAATGCTCATATGTTGTCTATGTTTCACTGCTGCACTTGAAGATTCTGAGCACACGGGTTTTATGTACAAGCATCTTAGTTTTGTGGTGAACTTTGAGTTGTTCAGACTTGTTGTATTAGTCTGCTGAAAGTGGTAGCAGCATTTCCAATGCAAAAATTTAGCTAATCTTCAAGTGAAAGATTATCACTTAGTGCTGACCCAAGGTAGTTGAGCTTCTTGACATCTATAAGGGTGTCATCCACAATATAACTGTTGGTTCCTGAGGAACGTCTTGTCTCTTCACAACTGTCTTCTGGATGCTAATAGTGAGAGAAAATATCTTGCATGTATACGTGAAGTAGTCCATGACTTTTTATAGCAGATTTTCAAGATAGGCAGTAAGGACAGCATCATCAGCAAAGAGAAGCTCCCTGATCAAAACTTGTCTAACTTTAGTCTTGGCCTTCAGTTGTGACAGATTGTAGAGCTTGCCATCAGATCTCATATGAAGGTATACACCATCTTCCACGTATTCAAGAGCATAGTTCAGTAGTACTGAGAAGATCTCAAAGAGTAAGGCACAAGAGCACATCTTTACTTCATTCCACTTTTCATCTCAAAACTATCCCAAATAGATTAATTGAACTGAAATTTAACTTACATGTTCTCATGGAAGGAACGTATCAAGTTAAGCAGTGTTGAGGGGCACTAAATCTTCTCAAGGAGTTTGAATACAATTGCCCTGCTCATGGTGTCAAATGGCCTGGTCAAGTTAACAAAGAGGGCATACAGTAGCTTGTTCTGCTTTATGCACTTTTTTTGTAGGTGTCATAATGCAAATGTCATATCCACTGTTTATCTTCCAGGTCTGAATCCACAATGAGCTTCTGGGTACAGACAACTGACAAGTTGTAGTCACATCAGGATGACTCTGGCAAATGCTTTTCCTGTGATGCTGAGTAGCAAGATGCATGTGTAGTTGTTGCAGCCATCCTTGTCTCCTATTTTTGTAACTCCTTTAAACTGGCTTAACCAGGAACCAGAGAAGGAGACCAATGAGTCAGAGGAGTATGAGAGCACTGTGGTATCTTACTCAAGTCAAAAAGGTAAAAAGGCAAGAACTGAGAGTAATTCTCTGGCTATTCACAGCCAACCAGATGAGGAAGTGAAAGACCTGGAGGCATAGGTGTAATTTATGGGGAACATGTTCCACACATCTTTAAAAAGACAGGGATATATTATTTTTTAGCTTAACACTTTTTCTCTCAATTATTTTTACATAAAATTAGCTGTTACAACAAATGAACATGCAGAAAACTCACATAACATTGTAGCTGTTTTAGTCTGGGCACAGCTTGCATGGAGTGTTTGAAACACAGACAGTCAGCTGGTCACTGGCAGCTAATGAAGGAGAAGCAAGCATCATCTGTCTAGTGAGCTAAATATATGGTTTTGAAATACCAGTAAAGTTTAAAAAATTATGTCCATTACTTTACTGCTGTAAATCTTAATAACTGTGTGGACAAGAGGATCTAATCGTAATAAGTGGTTGTCTATACTATTAGTGTAAAACAACAAATTATGGACATTTTCTAAAACTGATTAGAAACTCACCATAGGAACCAAATTATGGTTTTTTGGAAAGAAATTTTTGTATTTTTATTTTTGTTTATTTTTTAAGGCAACAGTGCTATCTCATCTTAGTTTTGGTTTTGAGTTTGTTGTCCCACAATTTGATGTGGTTAGAACCTGTTTACAGTCAGGAAGTAAATACAGTTTTTGACCATTAAGACATAAAGGTATAAATTTAAGATGTTATTGTCGAAAGCATATTGTTCAATTTGTTGTAAAAATGATTTTCATGTGTTTGATTACTGTGGATCTAAGTAAGTAAACTTACTATTCTTTCTTGAACTTTGAATAGCATTATGCCTGGAATTATATATATATATACATATATATATATATATAATCTCAATGTTTTGGAACAAATATGTGAAGCACAATAAAAGGATAAGTTGAAATGTATATGCAACTAGGAACTCAGACAAGCCAAGAAGTTAAGGAATTTGTGAAATTGTTTAGTACTAAGACTAAACAGTTAACAAGCTCTTACACTCACAGATGCTGTAAATCTTCATGATGTTAATGTAAGAGTTAGTACAGTAACACCTGATGTTTATTTTTGATTTTGTTGAGTTAAAAACTTGATATTCCCCAAAAGGACCCTTTATTTATTTGAATTTTTTTCATTTCTGTACAAAAACTGTAGGTTTGAGTGGCAATGTGTTGCAATATTCAGTGAGCATTGATGGAAAACAAGATATGTCTAGCACTGAACAAGAGTCAATCTGCTCCCGTTATGTGGATCAGGATCGGATGCCACAAGAAGTATTTGTAGGTCTCTATGAAACATCTTCAACAACAGGAGAAAGAATACCCAATGTGCCTCAATCTACCACTTTCTGGTCTTTGTGGGCAAACATACAGAGGTGCTGCAAATATTTCAGGCTAATACTCTGGTGAACAGGCTTTTCTTAGAAAAGAACAGCCACGAGCTATTCATTTTGGTCCTCAGTGTGGAAATCTCATCATTGAGGCAGCTTGTATAGCCTCTCCTATGATTCGAGATTCTTTGCAGTGATTTCACAAGTTTGGATGCTTGTTTGGACATTTAGAGAAATTCAAGGTAATGTTTGAGCAGTAGCAAAGCCTGAGAGTAGATCCTACACTATTATGAAACCACTGTGCCACACAAGGTGGACTGTTTGTACCACAGCCATTCAGTCAGTGCTCAACTAGTAAGAACCAATATTACTTAGTTTGGACGAGATGGCTTCATCTAGTGCATTACATTCAGCAACTAAAGCAAATGGACTTCTGGAAAGATTTTAGAAGGAGAAAATTGTCCTCTGGTTAATCCTAGCCATTGAAGTGATGGAGGAATTGGAGTACCTGAACATCTCTTTGCAAAAGATAACACAAACCATTGCTGGAATGATTGCTGCTGTAGAGTGTGTCAAAACCTCTCTTCAAGAAAAAACAACAGAGAAAAGTTTTAGCAAAGCATATGATAAAGCAACAGGATTAATCAACTCCTTGAACATCCAGCTAATTCAAATGCCACAAATGAGAGAATAACCCACGCAATTTACTGGCAAGGCTGTTGCACATTCACCAGCATCTCCTTTGGAGTACTACAGAGCTGAGTGCTACTAGATACTGTAGATGTGCAGTTCTGAGAGATTTTTGAACACAGAGGCTTACAGACTTACGAAAAATTGGAGAAAGAGACTGACACTGTTATGGACCTATACCCAGAGTTGTCCAGGAAAACATTACATGTTCAGTTAGCCATGTTCATCTCAAGATACATCTACAATTTCAGCACTGAAGCTGCAAAAACCTTGAGGGAAATGCTGCGTGAGATCATGAGCTTTCCCCTCAGGTTTAGGCTCTTGTAAGGTTACTGTTAATTGTCCCTACCTCCTCTGATGAAACTGAGAGGAGCTTCATTGCTCTTAAAAGGCTGAAGACCCAACTTCATAATTCTATGAAATAGAGTCACCTGAACAACGTAGCCATTTGCCATATTTATCAAGAACTTAATCACTTGGAAACAAAAACACTGCCAGCAATATATTAATGCAAATGACCAGTGCAGAAATGTTTTTGGATCTTTTCTTTAGAAAAATAAGGGAGTTCTTGTTATCTTCTGGTTGTCAAGGGCAATTTGAAAGTTAACTATACAATAGGTTAAGCTATGGCAAAAGAAAACAAGAAGCCTTGTCAGAATTGCATTGTAATGCATTTCCTTTTAAAGGCAAGTACTACAATGGTCATGGTTATTTTATTTATTTACCAAAACAGTAATTTTCATAACAAAGGGACCATTCTTAATAATGCCATACTGTGAAAATCCAGGTCACAAAATTAATATTTGTGTAAGTTGTAAAAAATGAGGAATTAATACATAGAAATTCCACCAACTGCAACACCCAAGATGTACACCATAACAGATGTACAGATAATATATTAAACATATTTTACACAATGTTTATTTTTATTCAAATACTAAATACTAATAGTAACACAGTTTCATTCCTGCTGTTTTTCAAAGGCATTTTAACTGGTTAACATTTCAACTAAAGTTTATAATGTATCAGTCATTATATTAGCAATTTGATTTATTTAATTTTTCTAGACTTACCATAAGTATTACTGATATAAATATTATTACTGATTCATAAGACTGATACCTAAATATTGTGCAAAGTGTAATATGGAAAACTGGTTCTGTTTAAAGTATGCAACTAGATCTTTGAAAGTTTTAAAAAATTTTAAATGTTGATATAACTGCTATTCAGGAATGTTTTCATTAATATAAGATAAAAAGCAATACAGAGAAGGACCCCTTTTTTTCTTTTTTAGAGAATAACTTCTTTTATACCTCAGTTTCATGGAATGTCCTCCTTTCCCCCCACCTTTAAAACAAAAGTGTCACCCCTGCCTTGAGGTGAGAGATAGTTCTGACAGTTGGTTTAGCAGCTGCCGCTGAACACCCAATCAAAATGGCTCAGATTAAACATGATTATTGAACAGCTTGGATGATCATGTGATTGAGAAATCAATGCCTGAAAGGAAGTAGCTATCCTTATTTTCCAAGCTATCGGGTGATGTTCACTGTACAATGTATGCACTAGACTGTGTAATTTCCACTTGCTTATGATGAAGATGGGATGGCAGGAGCCATTAGATATAATGTATAGTACATTACCAGTTTGTACAATTGAAGATAATAGTTGTCCAAGCAATCAAGCAGAGTTTAACTTGGAGATATCCATAAGGTATTAGAGGATAGCTACTTGATTAACATAGTTTAGAACAACTGGTACCTGTAGATGTAATGTCTAGTGCATCAACATTTTGAACAACTGATGGTAACTAAGTGAGTTTCTGTCACAAAATGTTATCCAACATTTCACAAGAATCACTCACCTGATCTAGCAAATTGCTGAGAACTCTAAAGAGAATATTTCATGTTCCTTTCCAGATCTTTCCATGTTGTGAGTGTTAATGAAACCATCCAGAGCACTTTGTATTATTTTCACGTTTTGAGACTTTGCACATCAAGTCCATCTATATAAAAAAATATTGAAGTCTTTAAATTAACCAACAATATTTTTCAATCGATCACATTATTGAAATTATTTTTAGGTTTGTTTGTTTACGGGATTGCCAGATTATACTTACAAATAAGTAAATTGTAAAATTCTAACTATATATTCAGGTCACTCCAAACAATGGATCAAACCTTCTGATAAAACATTCACAACATTTACAGTTGCATTATAATCCTATGCCATCGCAATGCACAGTTTTACTTGTACAGGCTATGGTAACTGGCACAGACTAAAATGTCACTGACCATGATATCGCACTACAGTATTACACCACTGAAGTGTCAAGTTTTTTTATTGTTATTACATAATATTGACTATAAAAACTGTTGTTAAGTAAACCTTTTACTAAAAGTACTCCTACCTTTGTATTCTGGTATGGCCCTTGGATTTAGACACAATAACAAACACTAACATATTACTCATATTTGATCACACTAGCACCACACAATATCCATAATAATTACCATCTCAATCTCAAAAGCAAACTGTGGTCTGAAAGCCCACAGTTTTATAACAATACCAAAACTATTAACCTAATTCTGTCAAGCTCAATATGCTCATCTTTACCTTCAGCCTTTATTCCTTCCTGTCCCCAGCAAACAATAAAGTCTCCTAATATATTACCAAGATATCTGATGCATTAAATTACAAATTATTAATTATGTGTTCAGCCATTCGCTATCCCAAGTTCAGCTGTTTCTACAAAGATTCATGGATATTAAGTATCACAGCATTCATGGGACCATTACATTGTGACATATTATTATGTTATATATTTCAATAATTTTTTAATTACTTATTTTTCTAAAGCTAATCTCCAAACTAATTTCTTCCCTAACTTTTGCTGGTGATATTAAACCTGTCTCTCTGAGATATCACTTGTCAAAAACCCCTTCTCAAGTTTTACTGTACATCATGATGATTTTGTGCTATAGGCAATGCATAGCAATGTTTGTTTTATAATAAATAAAAACAAAATTACTGATCAATTATTATTTTATATTACTATTGTAGGTATTTTGATAATTAAATGAATAAACATAAGTACAAATATGAAATAAAATAAAAACTCACCAAACCTGTATAAATTTGTTCTATCTTTAAACTACAAGGCTTTACTGAAATAGTCAAACTATTCTTTTTTAGTTTTAACACCTTTCAAATCTTTCCTACACAAACATTTCAGTGACAAAATGTACCCAGGGTATTACTGTTCCATTTATGACTATTGACCTAAGGACTATTTTATCAATACTCTTAAATTTGTAAGACCAAATTAACTTGTCTAATGGAAACAGCCCATCTCCAAATAGCAATATGCTAAGGACATTCAGAAAGTAATAAACTGATCCTTCATAATGTTTAGGAAAATGAGATGATGCCTTGCCCAGAGCCCTTACACTCTATTTAGGATGGAACCTAAAGATTGTTTGTGTAATCAATTACAAGTTCCTTCATCCTTCATAATGTTTAGGAAAATGAGATGATGCCTTGCCCAGAGCCCTTACACTCTATTTAGGATGGAACCTAAAGATTGTTTGTGTAATCTATTACAAGTTCCTTCATACTCCATGGAAATTAATGGTAAATAAAAAGATCAATGTAGACAAAACAATGTTTATGCATAAAATACATAAACTGAAATACTGAATTTGCCAGAATTAACCTGTTTGTAATTTTTTGGCACTAATGATAATTAATTTTTTTTGCCATTTGTGTCCTAGAAGCATGACCAAAATCTCATAAAATTCCCTGATATTTCCCAGACCGAGAACACAAAATATAAAATTCACTGACCTTTCCCAGTTTCTCTGACCCATGGAAACCACGTCTTTCTTCATACACTTAAATGTGCAAGTTCTCCATGTGCAGTGATGGAATTGTAATTCCTCTAAATGTATATTAACATATATTGTGGTAAGAGTGAGAATATTAATCCTGACTTAGGAGAAGTTTAGCTGAAAAGTCTTAAGTTTTGCTGAAGTTTGCCAGTGATAATATATTTTGTGATGCCTGAAAAGAAAAATGTGTTTAGTGTGATGCCTCATGTATTGCAGCACATTATGGGACTGCAGCTCCCAAGTTATAGCTTCAGAAGTCAACCTGAGATTACTAATATAATTTGCATGGGAGCTTAAGGCAATCTGTTTTAAGCCACTAGTGTATGAAATCACTGGTAATTGTAACATATGTATAGGGCAATATGCATGTATGAATAAATGTATGTAGTCTTACACACATGCAAAGTCATTGATGATTGTTGTGTAACATGTATGGATCAATTACACAAAGAACACAACCAAAGAGCAACACACAAACAGAAATAAGGAATTTATGATCTGGAAAATTCATGTAGTGAGTAGAAGGTGAGTATGGTATACATACAAGAGAAATAGTGAATTAATTATTAATTAATAAGCAGTTAAGTATACAGGAAGTTTAACAGTTTAGTGTTAGTACTGAGATTTATTGCACCTATTCCGCTATTCAGTTACTCAGTGAATCACATGTTTATCACAGCTAATTTAGTTATACATACATCTTATAGTTTATACTGCAACCTTACCTTTGAAGCTAGGTCTACATTTAGTTGAAGAGTTTATGTTGAAAAGTCTATTTATGAAATTAGGCCTACATGTGAAAATGGATATGACAAACAAATAATCCAAAAGAACCTGCCCAATGATAGTACACATTACAACTGTATATATGAATTTATTTTATACTTTATTATTTTCAACTTACCATATTCATTATGTTAAGAATAATCCAACTAGATGCAGTACAAACATGATACATATAATCTTATATGCTTGACAGTGCTTAGACATGCATGTACAAAACCAATTCCACCTTAAAAGCTGAGATGTAAAATGATTATGCATAAGCAAAATAATGCAACCTTACATACATTTTAATGCAGTTTGATGTTTCTATGGCTTTTCTATTTCAAAGCTTTTTCCATTTCTTGCTCACAAATGAATAAAAAAACTTGAAACTTTCATAATACCAATAGAGTAACATACAGAGACTATACAACCAATAAATCAATGCATTCTAATCATTGCAAGTTTTTGCTTTATTGCTGGGTACACCTATTAAGAATGATATTGTTGCGTATCTGCTTGTTTGTTAATTTCCGATAAAATTCTTTCCGAGAAACTTCAGCAATACAAGTCCTTTCTTCGTTAAACCACTTTATTCTTCATCGATACAAACTTTTAGCACACAGTAATTTCACAATCAATACATTTCTCATCACTTTAAACTTAACTACTTTTATAATACATGCTATAAATTACAACGATTCACAATCTCGAAAACACACACACTAGCTCAAAACAGAATTGTAAATTACCCGGAACTCTCATCATTCAATTCCGCAGGGTTTCTCTGCCAGGCTTATATACTAACAAAGAGGCTTTGACAAAGATCGAGGAGTTCCCTGATAACTCGAGAAACTCGTTCACCCATGCGCTACCAGCACCAACAGTGTCACGTGAATTCCGCTGTCGTAACAGTATATTAAATTAGCTTTATTAGTTACAACCTTTACAGTTAATCTTTAATTCTGATCTACATAAGTAGCTTGCTTTGATGACAAGTTTATGATAGAAATTATCTTTTCAAATTTAAAAGACACAAAACATTACAGAATAATCATTCAGTTATCAGTAGTAAAAAGTTGTATTTTTTTTTCATATAGTTATAATTAGAAATGTCAGGTACAGTTTAATCTTCTAGACTTGTACATTAAAGCTCTAAATACTTCTCTTAATTCTACTATGGAAATCATACACAAATATTAATTCCAATGAAAAAAACACCCTAGCTAACTATTAAACATTCTTTGTTTTAAAAAAATAATAAGTTTGTAAATGAAAATATCAACTAATATCGAATACATTTAACTGCTTTACTACTCTCCTGAAATATCTTCAATAGCTTAATACAGTTCTAGCAACTTAGCTATGAATCATTTACCTTCTATTTCCTCACTGTGAAAATATCCAAAATAATTAGTAATTAAAATATTATTTTATGTTTCACACACCACCAATATCTTTATAAATATTAACCATAGCTTATGTTTTCATAATTTATAAATCTGAAGTCTATGATTGGTTGGTTGGTTGGTTGGTGCTTTATAGCGCAAAGCAGCAAGGCTATCTGCGCCAAAAAACCAGTAAAAACAATGAAAGTAAATTAAAGTAAAATGTAAAAATACAGCGAGTTAAAACCAATACATGTCGCTAAAAGATTTATATAGAATTAAAAATACCTATAGTGTGTAAAAAATTAAAAATACAATCTAATCGGACAGTGTCACCATTACCAGTGACACTGTCCAGCATCAGGGGTAAACTTTTAAAACAAATGTGTCTAAAATGGTGCCACCGCTCACGGTCATAACGACGGCACAACAGTAAAATGTGGGCTATTGTGATTTGAGTGTTATAATGGCTTCACATCGGTGGGTCAATACCTGATAAAAGAAAACGATGGGTTAAAAAACTATGACCAATGCATAGCGTTGCCAGGACTACTTCCTCCTTACGGAAGCAAGACAGCCAAAGACCAAAAGAAGGTTTGATCTGGAAAAGCTTATTATGCCATTGCTCACTCCCAGTCGACTGCCAACTGGCATGAAGCCATGCCTTGAAGACAGAACCGTAGTCCATGTATGGGACAGGCACGGCTGTGATGGCACCAGAGCAGATGGACTTAGCTGCGGTGTCAGCGAGCTCATTCCCGTGAATACCGACGTGGCCAGGGATCCAGAAAAACTGGATGGAAATAGAAGATAGCGAAAAGTGGGCCAATCGGTGTTGAATATCGGTGAGAACTAATGTTAAGAGATTTCAGGGCCAGTAGAGAGCTAAGAGAATCAGTGTAAATAGTACAATTACTGTACTGCATAGCTTCTACATGATCCAGGGCAAGAGAAATAGCATACAACTCGGTAGTGAACACAGAAACTGTAAAGGGAATCCTGCGAGCAACTACCGAGCCACAGCAAACCATGGCAGAACCTACAGAGTCACCCGATTTCGAATCATCCGTGTAAATGGGAAGAGAAGAATGGCTCAAAAGTTGTTCAGCAAAAAGAAGACGGTACTTCCAATCGGGAGTATCCGCCTTCCCCAGATGACTCAAGGAAAGGTCAGAGGATGGAATGGTAATAAGCCATGGTGGAATGGGCTGATCATTGGGGACAGCAATATCATCCAATGCCAGACCCAATTCAGCCAGTAGTGCCCGGATACGAAGGCCAAACGGAGGAATAGCAGATCGTCTGTTTTGAAAGAGCATTGCCCACCGAGGAAGAAAAACACAATCCCAGGTGGGATGCTGTGGTAAAGATCGAAGCTTAGTAGCATATTGTAAAGAAAGTTGCAAACGACGGAGGTGAAGAGAAGGTTCGTGGGACTCAGTGTACAAACTCTGGACTGGAGAAGTGCGAAAAGCACCGGTGCAGAGCCGAAGCCCCAGATGGTGAATGGGGTCCAGCATTTTCAGGGCCGAGGTCCTGGCAGAACCATAGACCAAAGACCCATAGTCCAGTTTGGATCAAATCAGAGCATGATAGATCCTGAGCATAGAACATCGATCCGCTCCCCAAGAGCTGGAAGAGAGGACACGGAGGATGTTCAGAGCCCTTGCACACTTGACACATAGCTACTCGATGTGTGGAATGAAGCTAAGCTTACGGTCAAATATAACCCCCAAGAACTTTGCCTCAGGGACCACACGAATAACTATATCGCCGAGATGGAGCTCGGGATCGGGGTTGAGACCCCGTTGGCGGCAAAAATACATGCAAACGGTTTTGGAAAAAGAAAATTTAAAACCATTTGCAGTGGTCCATGTCAACAACCGATTAAAGGCAGTCTGAAGCTGGTGCTCAATAAACCTCATGTTCGAGGACTTCCACATTTCGTGTCAGTCGTCAACATAGAGC